>NC_091473.1:239640570-239715570 GCF_036971445.1 Narcine bancroftii | reverse complement strand
AAAATTGACAGATACTTGAAACTTGGTAACAAAGTTAACAACTAAAATGTCTCTACTGTACTTTTCCTGACACTCAAGGAGTTTAACAGAATGATCACATCAATAATTGAAGATTACAGTCACCAGTGGCAAAATGTTATAATAATAGAGTAAATTAAGATGAACCGAATAGCTTATTTATTAAGAGATTACTAAAGATGTAATACAGAATCAAATTTCAGCTAACTTTATACCCGTTAAAATAGGAACTCGAATCTTGAGTGTGCTGTGCTGTTGCCAAACCATCTCAACTAATTTTTTTTTTAAAAATCACGAAATATCGGTCCAATTTCAATTAGGTCAGACTTTAGAGGCTCTATTTTGTGACAAGACCAATAGCCAGGCAGAATGAATATATCTGGGTAATTCTTCTATCAATTAGGCCAGATGATTATGGTAATGGAGCATACAGTAAATGATTTGTGTGTTACAGTATTATCCTCTGCTCCCCACATTTTTTCCCGGAGAACTGCTGTGATTGTAAGAAGGAGCTGTAGTTTCTGACTCTGCTCTTTCAATGTACAGTACAAACCCCTGTTATCTGGATTTCAAGCAACAGGCAGTCTCAAGGAACTGGCAAAAAAAAAATCACGGAAAAAATATGGAAGTTTAATATTGGTGTGCCTTGCTGTTAGTTCACCAAACATGCAATCTGAAGCAACTGGAAAATTCACTGATCCGGCATCTACCAATTCCCATGGGTAGATATGAAGGGTTTTTACTGTAATTTGTTTTGAGAAAATTGACATTGTCCTTGATCCACTAGACTGTTTTAGATGTTATGTTGTCAAGGCATGCTTTGCACTTTACAATGGCATGCCAACTTTCCAAGTGTTGTCATAGTATTACTTGGCTTATTGAATTATCCCGTTTTGCCTTATGGGGAAAATAAGATTTAAAATTTACAAGGGCACAGTGGTTAGTGCAATGTCTTCACAGCTCCAGAGATCAGGACCACACCGGGGTTTGAATCCCATGGTGTCTGCAAGGAATTTATACATTTTCCCTGTGACTCCGTGGGTTCTTCCACCATTTAAAACATACTGGGGATGTAGGTTAACGGGGAGTAAATTGGGCGGCATGGACTTGTGGGCCGAAATTGACTGTTACCGTGCTTTATGTCTAAATGTTTAAAAGATAAATAAATAAGGGGGATTAGGACTGAGCTAGAGTTTCTAACTCAACTGACAAATCCAAAAATATGCAGACAACTTAAAAAATTATGGAGAGGATAAACATAATTAAGCAGCACATTTCAAAGCATTTTCCAGTCAGTTAAATGATGTGTCCATTATCATGTTGGAAAAATAGTAGCTATTTTATGTAAAGCAGACTTCAACTAACAGAAAATAGATTTTAACTTGATCTGTTTTCCTGCAATGTTGAACAAGCGATAAATACTGGTCAGGACACTGGAATTATTTGTCAGTTCTTCTTTAACATATCGTTTACATCTGTCCAGAGAGGACTCTAATTTAAAATCCTTTTCAAAAGACTGTGATTCCGAAAATTCATTATTTCTCTGCATTATTTTGGAAAAGAAATATGCAGTTGAATTTTTCGATATGCTGGACAATATTTATCTCTCAACGTACAAAAAAAATAACCAGCCATTGGCACATTACTATTTCTGGGAACTCACTGTCACAGTTATGCCACATTTCAACTGTGCCTGCACGACAAAAATATTTTTGGTTGTACAGCATTTTGAGACATCCAAAAATACAAAAGATTTTCTTTGCATTCATTTCAAATGAAGAAATAAAATAGATCAATCAAGTTCCATTTATATAAATATCTGAATGCTAGTAATTAATTGCTCACTATTTCACTTGCTGTGGGAATTATATATATTTCAAATGACAACACTAACAGTTACATACCAAATATAACTGAGGATTTGAGATGTCCTGAAGCTGTGAAGGAGACTATGAAAATACAAATTCTTTCTTTATGATAAAAAATAAGCAGACTAGAAAGGTGTACTAATTGATACTGATGTCCATTGTTTCAATATTTTGTCTTTCCTTCAAATTGTATTTGAATCAAACACCTTGCAACTCTAAAATTATTTTAAAAACTTATTTATTTTTTAAATTCAGACATACACAGCACGGTAACAGGGTCCATGAGCTCGTGTCGCCCAATTACACCTAATTGAACCTTGCAACTCTAAAATTATTTTTAAAAACTTATTTATTTTTTAAATTCAGACATACACAGCACGGTAACAGGGTCCATGAGCTCGTGTCGCCCAATTACACCTAATTGAACCTTGCAACTCTAAAATTATTTTAAAAACTTTTTTATTTTTTAAATTCAGACATACACAGCACGGTAACAGGGTCCATGAGCTCGTGTCGCCCAATTACACCTAATTGAACCTTGCAACTCTAAAATTATTTTAAAAACTTATTTATTTTTTAAATTCAGACATACACAGCACGGTAACAGGGTCCATGAGCTCGTGTCGCCCAATTACACCTAATTGAACTACAATCCCCAGTGCACTTAGAATGGTGGGAGGAAGCTGGAACACCCGGAGAAAACCCACAGAGACATGGGGAGAGCGTACAAACTCCTTTCAGACAGCTCGGGATTTGGACCTGGCTCCGATCTCTGGCAATGTAACAGTGTCGTGATAACCGCTACGGTAACCATGCTGCCCCCTTTTGTATGATCTCATATTCTGTCCAGGTATGGGTTCTGGGGACTAAGATGACAAGTAGTTCCATTAACGTTGGGTCTTTACTGTTGCTGGATTAAGCTGGGGGACATCAGAGTCCATCACTTATGATTGGAGGGAATGGGGCAACAAAAACAAAAAAAAAATTAGGTCACAGCAATGGTAGATGGTGACTGTGGAAAAAGACAGGGATTTGATCTTAAATGTGGAATGGTGGATAGCAGATTAAAAAATCAAGGATTTCTGCTGGGGAATTTTCTGAACATCTGGGAGCTTACAAATGGAATGGCTGGGGACAACTTCTGCAGTGATGGAAAGTTAGCTGGACTCTGGCAGATTGGAGCTGGGACTACAGGGTATCTTGAGGTTGATTCAAGATTCAATTTGTTGTGATGTAATAGCAGAGTCATATTACATGAAATTGCTTTTTGTCTGTTTTAAAGCGGACAGATTCGCCATCAGCAGAAATTTCCTGAAACACCTCTTACAGTCAGAGAAAGAGAGTTCCCCTCAGAATCGCCGAGTGCCTGTGGATTCACCTCCAGTGCTCCCGCAAACTCTGCGGCCACTCAGAATCCAGTCCAAATTATCAGCAACCTTGGTTCCAGATCCGAACCTCGGACACGATTAGGAACCTTCAGTGTCCTCGGCACCCTCTTGCATCCTGGTTCCAATACATGGCACCTCTTCAGCCAGTTTCAAACCAAATTCCAGCAATCCACAGCTTGGCGTGAGTCCCTTAACCACAGTCTCCAGCAGCCCACAGCCTGCATGGGTTCCTCACCTTGAGTCACCCAACAGTTTACGAGCGCCCTCATTGGTCTACTGCTGTGGTCACCATCTCCTCTGCTTCTCCTTCTCAGATGAAGGTGGTCTTCCCATTTTCAGGTGCCCTCTGCTTCCCCAGAGTTGGCAACCCCTGGTGGCTGCTACCAATTGTAATATGCTGCCATCTTGGGCACAGACCCCGCGGGCACAGGATTTTAAATAAAACTACCATTGCCTCCTTTAACAGGCCTTTTAAAGCCTGTACCGAGTGTAAGGCAGTCAGACTGGGTGGTTGGACCCCACAGAAGTGCTGTCTCTACTCTCTGCAGGTTCTCACCAGCAGCGTTGCCATGTTTTTATTTTGGTCGATGAAGGGCTTGATACTTTTCCGGGTAGGTTCAAAAAGTTATTGACTTGCCATTGAAGTTGCACAGGGAAGACCAGGAAAGACCCAGCAGAACACAATAGTGTTTGCATCCATTATAGTGATTTCCAAGTTTCCATCCATCACATGGAAGCTGCCCAGAAATCTCAGTCAAATTTCTGGAGTGACACAAATGAACTTGTTACGTTTCACACCAAAATTGTTGAATTTCATTTGCATAACAGAGAGGAAAATAAAGATTTTATTTAATTATAGTTTATGGAGTCATGCAGTACAGAAATAGATCCTTTGACCTACTGAGTCTGTGTCAACCCATTTGCACAAACCTTACACCAATCCATTTTTCTACTTTATTCTTGCCACATTTCCATTAACTTCCCCAGATTCTACCTCTTTCAGTGACTAGTTCACCTATCAGCACGTCTTTAGGATGCAGGAGCCAACTACAACACCCAGACAAATCCATGGTCTCAACAAGGAGAAAGCGTAGACTCTACACAGACGGCAGCAGAAATCAGGATTGAACATGCGCCACTGGAATTACCAGGCAGCAGCTTTACCAACAGTACTGGTGTGACACCCTTTTCAGTTTGACATTTTATGAAGTACTCAATAAAACTATAATAATGGATCAAAGATTGTTCAGTTCATAAATGAAGCATGTGTTTCAACTTAGCACTAGGTTGGACCTAGTATCATTAAGGCCAGACATCCTGAACTGCAAATATTATTATTTTTAAAGCATTAGGAAAGAAAAATATTTGAATACAACTGAATGATGCTTTCTGGTAATCAACAAAAAAGGTTAGAAAATACAAACTGTTACATTTGCTCTATAGTTAACTTGCCCAGGGTTCAGAGAGTAAAAATTGATGGTAGAGTATTAAGAATGCATTCACTATGAAAAGAAAACCTCATTTGAGGTCACAGATTACCTTCAAGCTGAGAACAATGAACTGCAGCTACTTTGTGGAAATTCACCAAGCACCGAGTTAACTTAGTTGGAAAAAAAAGTGCCAAACTGCACTCCTGGAGAGTGAAGAGCCCTAGTTTGGCACCTGAGTATTCCTAAAAAGCATTATGCTCTGCTGGAAGTATGAGATTAACATTTGGATCCAATTTATCAGCAGGTAATTTCAGAACCATATGTTCCATCAGTCATTTGGTTAAGTATTTAAAGGCAACTAAAGGTCTTGATTCATTCTTGGATAAATTTGTTTGTATTTTATTTGGTCAATAATGTTATGGGCACTTTGTAATCATAGTCTTGGTGCCGTTGCAGATATAGGAGGAGCAAAGGACTCGGGAGAATAGTGAGTAGAGGGAATCAGCCTAGGTGAGTGAACTTTAAAAAGAGTGAGGAGGACAACTGAAGGGTTAAACAATGTTGATTTGTGGGAGTGAGTACTTAAGGTAATTGGCAGGGACAAATAAAAGGAGAGGAAGCTGAAGAGGACTGGCCAGTCTGTGAGTGGCCCAGTGTAAGATTGGAGTTTTGAGGCTTTAGCTCAAGAGGCTTTGGCGAAGAGAGGCTAAGAATGAGCTTGCTTCCAGTGAGGTAAAGACAGGTGAGGCAATTTAATCCTTTAATTAAATTAGGAGTATGTAATAGAGTCAGCTAAGGCAGTGGATTGTTCCAATTGTGGGATGTGGGAAATCTGGGACAGTAGAATTGTCCCCAATGACACACCTGCAAAAGGTGCATCCAGCTGCAGCTCCTGCCAAACTAAGTTAGGGAATTGGAGTTGGATGAACTCCAGATCATTCTAGAGGCAGAGGGGATGATAGAGAGGGATTTCAGGGAAACAGCTACCTCCAAAAGTCAGGAAGCAGATTGCTGGGTGACTGTTAGGAGAAGGAAGGGGAAAAGACAGAGGGAGTAGGGTACCCCTGTGGCTGTTCCCATCCACAATAAGTGTACTGTTTTAGATACTGTTGGTGGGGATGACCTATCTTGTACTGAGACTGGAGCCTCAGTTCAGAAAGGAAGGAAGGAAGGAAAAGAAGAGAGCAGTTGTAATAATGGATTTGATAGTTGAGGGGGCAGATAGGATGTTCTGTGGAAAAGATCGAGAATCCCGGATGGTCTGTTGCCTCCCTGGTACAAAGGTCCGCAACATCTAGGATTGAATTCTCTGTATTCTCAGGAGGGGAAGGAGAGGTGCCTGATCTCGTGGTCCATTTAAGAAGGATGAGGAGGTCCTGCAAAGAGAGTTTAAGGAATTGGGTGCAAAGAGGAGTTTGGTGTCAAGGAGAACAGGTCCTCCAGGGTTGCGATCTCAGGAGTGCTATCCATGCCAAGTGCTAATGAGACTAGAAAGAGGAAGTTAATGTAGATAAATATGTGGTTAAAGAGCTGGTGTAGGAGGGAGGGCCTCATGTTTCTGGATAAGTGGGCTCTGTTCCAGGGAAGGTGGGACCTGTTCCAAAGGGACGGTTTGCACCTGTACTGGAGTGGGACTTGCATCCTTATGGGTAAGTTTACTAGTGCTGCTCCGGGAGGTTTAAACTAGATTGGGAGGGAGATGGGAACCAGAATGTTAGAGCAAATGGTGAAGAGGAGGAGGATAAAGGTCATGCGAGAACTGCATGTATAGACAGAAATCAAAATGTTCCCATGTGTATTTATTTCAATGCAAGGTGTAAGAGCCAAAGGCTCATTTCTTACCTGTTGTGGCTGCAAACCAGCACCATTTACGGAGCCAAAGGAATGTGGCGGCGCATGTGTAGTTGGCTTGGCCCTGGCAGCAAGTGGTCGGAGTCAAGGCCAGCGTGTTCTTCAATGAGCATGTGCACGCATTGAAATGGAGGCTCACTAGCCCGCATCACCAGTTGAGCGATCCGAGGAGGGTGAGTTAAGCATTGATAATTTCTGTCAACCATTGCATGGACTGTTGCACAGAACATTGCATTATGATTAATTGGTATTTCGCTAGAACATAACTTTCTTCTCGAGTAGTTTTATTTTGCTATTGATATTGAACATTACCACAGACGTTTAGCCTTTCTGTGTTTGTTAATAAAGACTGTTTAAGGAAATTCATTTGGGCTTCATTACCGATTCGTTCCAGAAATGCAACACAAACACAAATGCCTCCAAACCACTACTGTATTTCATTGAATGAAGTCACAACAATGTGAGAACTGCATGTAGAGACAGAAATCAAAAGTTTGTATGTGATAGAAGTGTTTTCAGGTATACTTATTCCACCTCAAGGAGTATTGTCGAAAGGCAGATGAGCTTAGTGGGATTATGACATTATTACTATTAGTGATACGTTTGTCGGAGGGGCAGGACTGGCAGCTCAATGTTCTGGGGTTCAGTTGTCTTAGATGTGATAGAGGAGGAGGGATGAAATAGAGAGGAGTGGAATTGCTATTCAAAGAAAATATCGCAGCTGTACTTAGACATGGCAGCCCAGAGGTTCATCTGCAGAGGCCATGTGGGTGGAGCTGAGGAATGGGTAAGGTGTGGCCACACTGTTAGGGTTGTATTAAAGAACACCCTACAGATGGAGAGAATTGGAGAATGATGTAAGAAACATTAAGTTGTGATAGTTGGAGATTTTAACTTTCCACATATTGACTGGGACTCTCTGGATGCTTTGGAGTTTGTCCAATGTGTTCAGGAAAGTTTTAGAGGTACCAATGAGAAAAAGATGCAATACTTGATCTGCTTTTTGGGTATTTGCCTACTATGTGTAGGCAAATATTTTGGGTCCAGTGACCATAATGTCATTAGTTTCCAGCTAATTATGGATAAGGTTAGGTCTGGTCCTTGAGTTGAGATTCTGAATTGGATGAAAGGCAATTTTGTGGAAATGAGAAAGGTTTTAAGAAGAGTGGATTAGGACAAGTTGTTTCTAGCAAGGATGTGTTCAGTCAGTGGAAGGCCTTCAAAGGTGAAATTTTGAGAATGGAGAGTTTCCATGTTCCTTTCAAGATTTAAGGCAAAGATAACAGGCATAGCGAACCTTGCTTTTCAAGGGATATTGGGGATCTGGTTAAGAAGAAGAGGTGTAGGCAACAAGGAGCAAATGAGGTACTAGAAGAGTATAGAAAAATGTGAGAAAATACTTAAGAAAGAAATCAGGAAGGCTAAAAGAAGACATGAGGTTACTTTGGCAGATAAGGTAAACCCAAAGGGTTTCTACAAGTATGTTAGAATAAAAAGATAGTAAGGGCCAAAATTGGACCTCTTGAAGATCAGAGTGGTCTTCTATGTGTGGCGCCTTGGGAGATCTTAGTTTTTTTTGCATCAGTATTTACTCATGAAACTGGCATAGTGTATAAGGAAGGGAAAAAGCAGTTGGGGCAAAGAACATATGGAGATTAAAGAGGAGGAGGTGCTTGTTGTCTTACTGAGAATGAAGGTAGATAAATCCCCCGGACCTGACATGGTATTCCCTCGGACCTTGAGGGAGGCTATCATTAGAAATTGTGGTGTCCCAGTAGAAATATTTAAAATGTCCTTAGGCACTGGTGAGATGCCAGAGGAATGGATGGTGGCTCATGTTGTTCAGTTGCTTAAAAAAGGCTCCAAAAGTAAACCTGGAAATTACAGGCTGGTGAGCCTGATGTCAGTAGTTGGTAAATTATTGGAAGGTGTTCTAAGAGATTGGATATACAAATATTTGGACAGGCAAGGGATGATTAAGGATAGTCAATATGGCTTTGAGTGTGGTGGGCTATGTTTAATTTTATAGAGTTTTTGAAGAGATTACCAAAAAAGTAGATGAAGGAAAGTCTATGGATGTTGTTGTCAAAGGCTTTACTAAAGTCCATATCAAGGTCCCACATGGGAATCTAGTTCAGAAGTTTCAGATACTAGATGTCCATGGAGAGGTTGTAAATGGGATTTAAAATTGGCTGATCAGGAGAAGGTAGTAGTTGTGGATGATTGCTTCTCAAATGGGAGGCCTATGATTAGTGATGTGCCTCACGGACTGGTGCTGGGACCATTTGTTGTCTATATCAATGATCAGGATGATAATTTGGTAAATAGGATCAGCAAGTTTGCTGATGTCACTAAGATTAGAGGCATTGAGGACAGTGAAGAAAGCTTTGGATCTGGATCAACTGGAAAAATGGGCTAGAAAATGGCAAAACATAATGCAGACAATGTGTGGGGTGTTGCATTTTGGAAGTAAAATCATGGTGGGACATACACAATAAATGGTAGGACACTGAGGAATGCAGAGAAATAAAGGGATCTGGGAATAAAGATAGATAATTTCCTGAAAGTGTTGTCAGGGTTGTAAAGAAAGCTTTTGGCATCTTGTCCTTCATAAATCAAAGTATTGAGTACAGGAGCTGGGATGTTATGGTGAGGTTTATAAGACATTGGTGAGGCAAAATTCAGAGTATTGTGTGCAGTTCTGGTCTCCAAATTCCAGGAAGATTGTAAGAGTGCAGAGAAGATTTAGTAGGATGTTGCCAGTTCTTCAGGAGTTGAGTTACAGAAAAATATTAAATCTGTTGGGACTTTATTCCTTAAAGCAAAGAAGAATGAGGGGAGATTTGATAGAGATTTACAAAACTTGATAGAGGGGTATAGACAGTAAATGTGAGTAGATTAGGAGAGATAAATACGAGAGTACATGCCTTTAGGTTGAAAGGGGAAATGTTTAGGGGGGAATGTTATGGGAAACTTCTTCTTCAGCAGTCATCTGATGTGGTAAATGAGGACAAGTTTTAAGAATAAATTGAATAGATACGTGGATGGGAAAAGTCTGGAGAGTTATAGAATGGGTGCAGGTCAGTGGGACAAGTGGAAAGATGTTTCAGTATAGACTAGAAGGACCAAATGGCCTGTTTTCTGTACTGTCTTGTTCCATGGTTCGATAATATTCCACAGATAACACTTTCTGTTTTCAGATATGTTTATATGTGGACACAGTCAGACAAGTGATGCCATTTCAATAGTAGAATGTTTAATGAATAAATCAATGAAAATGTTCAGGTGTGAAAGCAGTACAAAGATTAATATTTTTTTCCACATGATGACCTTTGCTTGTGTGCTATTAATATTGCAAAATGCCAGAAACAGCTGCTGGAAATAACTTGTTAATCTTCTGAAGAACAATGGAAAGCTGTTGTGTAGGGGTGTGGCAGTAAAGATAAGGAGGATTTTCCAGAACAAAATACATGTGTTTTGTCTGCAGTATTGGTGCCACTAGCTTTGACTGGTGCTATGGCAATGCCTGCAAGAGAAAGTGGAGAAAGTAACGGTGAGGAACGTCAAGAAAGGAGGGTTAAGGTTGAGAAATTCCTGGTTACGTGACAGCTTTGTATTTCGAAGTCTGAGAGGCAAAGCGTCAAAGAGGCCCTGGGATACCTAGATTAGCAAAGATGCAGGTATCAGGATGCTCCCTTAAAGACTATTTCTTCTTTGGCTTGGCTTCGCGGATGAAAATTTATGGAGGGGTAATGTCCACGTCAGATGCAGGCTCGTTTGTGGCTGACAAGTCCGATGCGGGACAGGCAGACACAGTTGCAGCGGTTGCAAGGGAAAATTGGTTGGTTGGGGTTGGGTGTTGGGTTTTTCCTCCTTTGTCTTTTGTCAGTGAGGTGGCCTCTGCGGTCTTCTTCAAAGAAGGTTGCTGCCCGCCGAAGTGTGAGGCGCCAAGATGCACGGTTTGAGGCGAGATCAGCCCACTGGCAGTGGTCAATGGGGCAGGCACCAAGAGCCTTGAACCTCTTCTTTGGTGCACCTCTATCTCGGTGGCCAGTGGAGAGCTCGCCATATAACACTATCTTGGGAAGGCAATCGTCCTCCATTCTGGAGACGTGACCTACCCAGCGCAGTTGGATCTTCAGCAGCGTGGATTCGATGCTGTCGGCCTCTGCCATCTCGAGTACTTCGATGTTGGAGATGAAGTCGCTCCAATGAATGTTGAGGATGGAGCGGAGACAACGCTGGTGGAAGTGTTCTAGGAGCCGTAGGTGATGCCGGTAAAGGACCCACGATTCAGAGCTGAACAGGAGTGTGGGTATGACAACGGCTCTGTATACGCTAATCTTTTTCAGTTAGTTGTTTTTTCCAGACTCTTTTGTGTAGTCTTCCAAAGGCGCTATTTGCCTTGGCGAGTCTGTTGTCTATCTCGTTTTCAATCCTTGCATCCGATGAAATGGTGCAGCCGAGATAGGTAAACTGGTTGACTGTTTTGAGTTTTGTATGCCCGATGGAGATGGTGGGGGGGGGTGGGGGGGGGGGGCTGGTAGTCATGGTGGGGAGCTGACTGATGGAGGACCTCAGTTTTCTTCAGGCGTAGCAGTTAGCACAATGCCTTTACAGTGCCAGTAATCGGAGACTTTTCAGTCTTAGAGCTTCACGCTACCGAGGCCTAAAGACTATAGTTCAGCATTTAACATCAACATCCCTTCAAAATTGACCAGCAAACTCCAAGATCTGGAACTCGGCATTCCATTCTGTAATTGGATCCTGGATTTCCTCACCTCCAGACCACAACCAGTGAGGATTGGAAAGAACATCTTCTCCACAATCTCCATCACTACCAGAGCACCACAGGGGTGCATTCATAGCCCCTTGCTCTACTCGCTTTGCACCTGTGCCTTGGTACGACAACTACATCTACAAATTCACTGATGATACCATGGTAGAGGGTTGTATAAAAAGGGGCAATGAGTCAGCATACAGAAGGGTGATTGAAAACTTGGATGAATGGTGCACCAACAACAACCTCACACTCAATGTCCCAAAACTAAAGAGCTGATCTGTTGACTTCAGGAATGGGAAAAAAAAAACCAGATGTATACGATCCCATGATCATTGGGGGATCAGAGGTAGAGAGGGTGAGAAAATTAAAATTCTTGGGAGAAACTATCTCAGTGGATCTTTCCTGAACCCAACACACTAATGCCATTGTGAAGAAAGCATGTCAGCACCTCTACTTCCTCAGGAGTTTGCAGAGGCTCAGTGTGACACTAGAAACCCTGGTAATTCCTATAGATATGTGGTGGAAAGTGTGCTGACTGGCTGCATCAAGGTCTATATGGGGACAACAATACCCCTGAGCATAAAGCCTGGAAAAAGGTAATGGACACAGCCCAGGACATCACAGGCAAATGCTCCCCATCATCAAGAGCATCTACAGGGTACATTGCTGTTGGAGAGCAGCAGCCATTATCAAACATTCACATCACCAGTGCATGCTGTGTTATCACTGCTACCATCAGGAAAGAGGTGTTGACACAGACTCACACGACCAGGTGCTACACCTTCAACAACAAACTCAATCAGGGACTTATTTAAGGATTCTTACTTTGGCTCTGGCTCTTTGTGCAATACAGGGACAAAATTAATCAATAATCAGTTTTTTACATTTCTTTATTTATTTGCACATGTATGTTTAATACAGTTTCTTTTTGCTCAACCAATAAGTGGTAATTGTGCCTCACCTGCAGGTAAAAGAATCTCAGCGTTGTATGTAATATCATATATGTACTCTGACAATAAACCTGAAATCTGATGAGGGATGGAAATGTTCCTTTAGATCACTGGATCTGTGTTAAATGTCAAGTATGTATTTACACCAATCCTATTTTATTCTCCTCCCCTCCCACATTCAAATCAATTACGCAGAGTTTCTACCACTCACCTATACTTTATGAACCATTTACAGAAGGTAATCAGACTGTCAAACCTCACAGGAAGATCCACCTGGACTAAACCTGTCCAACCACAGAAAATTCAAGATTATTTTATTGTCATGTGTAATAAAACAGAAAACGTGATATTACACAAAATTGCCTTTAGTCTACCATAAGGTAGATAAAGATTTGCGTCAGCAGAAATTGCCCAAATGTGAAAAGGATATGCGGACAGCATTAAGGTCAATGTCAAGCCAAGTTGCTGGCATTTAGAGATATGAGTGCTACTAACTGCACTATCATATGCCTATGAAGTGATCTCCCTTCCCCATTCAGCATGCTGCCACACAAACTGGTACTTTAGATCCATTTGTCTCCTCAAACTCATCAGTACCAGAATAAATGAGGCGCACATTGGCCTTTCAAGTCACCTCAGAATAAATTGAAGTGGAGTTCATACAAATCATCCTTTTTTTAATTAAAAAAAAATTCACACTATGAACCATATTAGTCAAAATACACAAACATTTTCCTCTTGAATATAGTCATTTTTTCCCCCTCCCTTCCCTCCCTCCTTTCCACCCCCCTCCAAACCCTTTAAACATTCAACATATTCAATACAATCAACCCACTAACCAATGTCATCACACACTGAAAATAAACAAGAAAATTGTGTCATCTACTTTTGCACACTGGGTCAGTTCATTTTGTCGTCTTCTCATTCTATCATTTTAGGGGGTGGAGGTCTGTGGTAGGCCCTCTCTGTTGTGTTCCATGTACACTTCCCAAATTTGTTCAAATAATGTGACTTTGTTTTTTTTAATTGTTATTTTTTCCAGTGGAATACATTTATTCATTTCCATGTACCATTGCTGTACTCTCAGCCTCTCTTCTGAAGCAGCTTTGAATATGTGATTACAGACATAATGATAATTAAAAGATTTATAACAAACATGTACATCAAGCTGCAAGAGAAAGAAAATGATGAAATAAGCTACAAACCCAAACAAAAGTGGGAAAAAGATCTAACCATAAAGATAAAAAATGAAATATGGGAAAAGTTATTCTCTGGAACTATGAGAAATATAATAAATATGAGGTTACACATGATGCAATATAATTGGTTACACAGGCTATATATCACACCCCAAAAGTTAAATAAATGGAATCCAACATTATCAGACGGATGTTTTCACTGTAAGAAGGAAACTGGAACAACAGTACAAGCAATTTGGGCATGTGAGAAAGTGGAAAAGTTTTGGGAAGATCTAAATCAGGTATTAAACAAAATCGCAAAAAGCAACATACCAAATAATCCAGAGATCTTTCTTCTAAGTAATAACATATGCATTTCAAATGATTATTCATTTTATTACATAAAAACATTAAAAAAAGCAAAAGCAGGCCATTTGAAGTCAAGAATTAGGCCTCAAATTGGATGAAGCACAAAAAAAGATTTATTATGATAGCCTTAGCTGTAGCAAAAAAATGTATAATGTCATGCAAATCTTCCTTGATGCTGAAAGGTAAGCCCATGAACATAGACTGTATCTGCACAATAGGATATTGGTCTTGCACAATGTTGAATGGCAGACAGGAAACTTCAAGTGAATCTTGGAAAATTAAACGATGCATTGTTTGAAAACATTCGGCCAATGCTTATGCAAACTACTCCGCCACTTTGGTAGGTGAACATAGAAAATGAAAAGAAGTAGGAATCTATAACTAAAACGGTGGAGAAAGAAACGATTATCTTAAACGTTATGTAGATTAAATCAAATGCATTGAAGTGCAATTCTGAAAGATGATTCTATTGAAATTGAGATCATATAAATGATTACACTGCAAAATCATCATCTTTTGCAACAGAAGGCACATTTGAATTCTTATGCTTTCTTCTATTAAATGAAATGCAAGAACATCAAGTATTGGTGGCCATGAATAAGGGGCTGTATCTTCAGGAAGGCAAGAATGTAAATGTTTACTCTAAGGGTAGTGAATGGCTAGAACCCTCTCCCCTCTACCCTAGAAAGCAATTTTGAGTTTATTCCAAGCACAGATTAGTAGATTTTTTAATATATGTGCATGGAATCAAGGGGTATGGGAATGGTGCATGAAGGAGATCTTAAGGTTACAACAGATCAACAAAGAATGGTGGAGGGTTTATCAGAGGCCAAATGGCCTGCTTTTGCTTTTTTTAATGTTTTTATGTAATAAAATGAATAATCACTTGAAATGCATATGTTATTAACATTATATACCAATCTGCATTGTATAATGTTTGTATTGCATGGCAATAAAACAAAATTACCTGCTTGTATATTGAAGTTCATAGAAGTGCAGCTGAAAGACAGAACATTGTTTTACTCAGGTATTGTCTGGATCACATTGACAAACTGTTGGTGGTTTATTATATAGCAAAGTCCTCAACCTCATTCCCAAAATAAAACTATTTCAAATCTCAGAAAAACTTGAGTTGTTGCACTGTTTCTTGTTCCACCTTAACCAAGCTAGAAAGGGTGTGTGCCTACCATTATGGTCTCTGCCCATTTGCTTCTGCTCTGTGGTCACCTTTTGTAAATTCTCACATTGTATTCAGTGGATGCATCATGAGACTGATGACACCTTGTTGATGATTTGATGAGCTTTGGAAATATCTCTGTAGAGAAACTTTGCTGCTGTAGTTAATCCTCGTAACAGTGGTCACCGATGAGGCTGGGGCTGGCCTGGCCTGGTTGAACTGGCCTTTGTATGTTGACAATATCTTTGGTGTTGCCTCAAAAACTGCTTGCAATATACAGCACAGTACACGTACCAGATCTCTGAACGAGCAAGCAGTTAATCTCAAAATCCTTCACTTGACCAGCAATCCCTCCACAATTGGAATTTTTCCTTTGTTAATATTCATCCAACTCTTTTGGAAGCTACTTTTGAAACTGCTTTTACCACCTGCTCAGATGATACACTGGGCATCCTAACCATTCACAATGGAACAGAGTACCTTCCCAAATCTCCATTTCTTGTCAATTATTTCAAGCATGGTTTGATCACTGACCCTCCAGCCACTTGAAACAGTTTCTCCTTATCAACTCCACTGCAGACAATAGAGTAATTCTTTGAAATAAACCCTGTCTACCTATGAGCTGGCAATATTGAAAGTCAGCTGTACATTTAGTCACATTTTTTTGTTCCATTTACAGTAATTTTTTTTTTACTGGCCCACTTTTCTCCTTCCCTTCCTGGAAACTGACATTGTTTGCTACACAATCCTCTATCAGTACCATGACACAATATAGCCAAGCACTTGCTCTTCACATTTAAGCCAAGGCAGCAGATGATTTGACCATTGTGTTGGTCCAGTTTCCTCATATTGATTTTTGGACTTTTTTTTCCAAAACTGTGGATGGATTTCTCAACAGGAAAGTCCCAGACAATGAGGACACAATGCTGCACTTGGTTTTAAATTGGAGTCATTTCAAGAATTTGATGCTTTGTTTTCTATGGAAGGAACAAAGGTGAGTCTATCAATGTTCTTTTTTTAAAAAAAATCTCGCATCCAGACATAAATATTTAAATGCAGCAATCAGGAAGTTCTACTCTGCCAGAGGTCTTGCACCCACAGGTTTTGTTCAAGACAGTTAGTCTTCAAATAATTGTAATAGTTAGTTTCACTGAGCTCCAGTTGGAATGGAAGCTATGGAATACATAGAAGAAAAAAATGTTTCAGGTCCAGGACCTTTATCCGAACTGGGAGCCAAGTTAAATTTTCAGTTGCAACCACGTGAGAAAGTGCCTGAAGGTGCAGAGTAGTTGGTGGGGGTTGGGAAAGGAGGCCAGGTGTATGGCCTTTAAAGGTGCAAAAATTCTACCTGAGAGGAGCTGGAGGTATTAATGGTCTTATTATCAACTATTGGCAGTGTAGTCAATCTTTAAAAAAAAAAGTTAATGGAATACCAGTAGGTTCAAGCAAAAATTATATTTATCTACCTCTGTAATTACTCCTCTGATGTATCCTCCTTAATCATCTGCAATCCTTGCAGTTTAATGACTTCTACAGTGCTCTTTGGAAAAAGAATTCCAGGATTTTGACTCTATCAATCAAAGTATGATAATGTAGTTCCAAGCAAGCAAACAGTGAATTAATAGGAAACATGTAGTTGGAGACATTCCCATTTATCCATTCCTCTTTCTGCTTTAGAGGATGATGAAGGCATCTTTAGGAAGCTTCCATCTGCAGTCCCTGCAGTGGAATTTGAGCCTCTTCCCCCAGACCGTGACATTTTAACTCAGATGAATGTGTGATTATTGAGTTGTGTCTGTTCACATTCTCTTGATTCTATTCACAGAACAATTTATCTCAACTTTTCAAGTCAAGTTTACTGTTATCTGATTGCACAAGTACAGCTTGACAAAACAGCGTTCTTCAGTCACCGAAGTAAAACACATAGACGTTCAGCCAGGCTTACAGATAAACAATACATATGCTGGATGAGCAGTGGGTATTAAATAAGAATTCTTATCACCTGGTTACGTTATTTGAGAAAAGTACTCCGCAGGAAAATTAACAATATTATTCCAATGAATCCCTTGCAACATTACTCTCTGATCAAGCCATATCATATTTCAACAACTGGAACCCTGTAATCAGTTACTGAGATTTTTTTTTTTTTAAAAAGTGATGTTGTTGAGTTCTTGGCCTGTCCCACTTCAGTGAAAATTGAAATCAACCTGAATCTAATTCAACAGAATATTTGTTAAATTTATGGCACAATTATCAAGAAGTATTAATAACACAGCTTTTGATGAAATGCAGCTATCCCAAGGAGATGAATGTGGAGCAAAGCAATGAACCATAAAACATTACAGCATAGAAACATTTATCTTTAGCCCTTCTCGTCTGTGCCAAACCATTTTATTTGCCTCGTTCCACTGACCATAGCCCTCCATACCTCTCCCATCCATGAGCCTGTCCAAATTCCACTTAAGTGTTAAAGTTAAGCCTGCATTCACTATTTCAGCTGGAAGTTTGTTGTTCCACCCCCTACCACTCTTGGTGTGAAGAAGTTCCCCCTTATGTTCTCTCTAAACTTTTCTCCTTTCACTCTTAACCCATGTCATCTGGTTTGTATCTCACCTAACCTCAGTGGTAAAAAGCCTATCTACATTTACTCTGTCTATTCCCCTCATAACTTTAAATACCTCTTTCAAATCTCCCCTCATTCTTCTACAGTCCAGGGAATAAAGCCGTAACCTGTTTAACCCTTCCCTGTAATTCAGTTTATGAAGTCCAGGAAACATCCTAGTAAATCTTCTCTGCATTCTTTCTATCCTATTGATATCTTTCCTGTAGCTAGGCGACCAAAACTGCATGCAATACTCCAAATCTGGCCTCACCAATGTCTCATACAACTTTACCAAAACAGCCAAAAGCCTATATAAAATGCTTTGCTTTATGAAGGCCAATATGCTGGAAGCTCTCTTTACAAATCTATTCACCTATGATGCTGCTTTCAGGGAATTATATATCTGTATTCCCAGATCTCTCTGTTCTACCTCACTCCACAGTGCCCTACCTTTCTTCATTTTTCATTTGTCCTTCAAAACTACAAAACCTCACACTTGTCCGCAATAAATTCCATCTGCCATTTTTCAGCTTATTTTTCCACCTGGTCCAAATTCCTCTGCAAGGTTTGAAAACCTTCTTCACTGTCCACAACCCCTCCAATCTTAATGTCATTTGAAAACTTGCTGATCCAATTTACCACATTATCATCCAGATCATTGATATAGATGACAAACAATGGTCCCAGCACTGATCCCTGAGGCCCACCACCAGTCACAGGCCTCCAATCTGAGAAGCAATCATCCACCACTACCCTCTGGCTTCTCCCATCCACCCATTGTCAAATCCAATTCACTACTTCACAATGAATACCTAGCATTTGCATCTTCCTGACTAACCTCCCAAGGTAGACCTTACTAAAGTCCATGAAGACAACATCCACAGCCTTTCCTTCATCAACTTTCCTGGTAAGCTTCTCAAAGATGGGTTAAACATGACCTATCACATAAATCCATGAAGACTATCCCTAATCAGCTAATAGCTATCCAAATAATTGTATAACCAATTTTTTAGAACACCTTCCAATAATTTACCCACTTCTGACATCCAGTTCATTGGCCTATAATTTCTTGGAAGCCTTTTTAAAACATTAGAATAATGTGAGCTACCCTCGAAACCTCTTGCACCACACCTGTGGAAAAGAATATTTTAAATATTCCTGCCAAAGCCACTGCAATTTCTGCACTACCCTACCTCAAGGTCCATGTCAGGCCCTGGGGATTTATCTACCCATATTTGCTTTAAGACATCAAGCACTTCTTCCTCTTTAATCTGCATATGTTCCATCACCTCACTTCCTTACTTCCCATGATCTGTGCCCTTTTCCTGAGTGAATACTGATAGTAAAAAAAAACATTTAAGACCTGTCCCATATCTTTTAGCCCTATTCAAAGCTGACCACTCTGATCTTCAAGGGGTCCAGTTTTGTCCCTTACTATCCTTTTTCTCTTAATATACCTGTATAAATTATTGTAATTATTTTCCTTTATAATTGCTCAGACAGTGTGCCGTCATTGCTGTTTGACTTGTTAAAATTAAAAGCCCGTTCTAAAGTAGCATTGAATTTTTCATTGTTTATTTGAACTCTATGCAATAAGAACTATTAAAATAATTAAACTATACTTAAAACGGATGATAAAATTGACAATAAAAAATTAATATATTAATAATTTAAAAAGAACAGTCAAAGAAATTAGCTGAACTATCTACACTTTCCTTGGTTTTGAACAGTACAAAAACAAATTCAAAACTAAACTTGTTTATATTAAACATGCAGAAAAAACCTTCAGAATCAGAATTTGTCATGAATGTCACAAAGGCAGAAGCATAGTGGAAGCATTCAAACTATAACCATCATAAAACATCATTATAAATTTTTAAAATAAATATAGATTAAAGGCTGTTACTATGGAGACATACTCATGGAATTTGAAAACAATATCTAGCTGCTTAAAGGCTGTTACTAGGGAGACAAACTCATGGAATTCAAAAACATCTTTTTTAATTCATTTAAAAACTTACAATACCAGACCCTGATTAATATATTTAAAAATAATACTTACCATTACCAAGAAAACAAGTCAAACAGTAATACATTGTAAAACTATTCAGAAGATAGCGAAAGTCAATCCTTAAAGCTTTCTATATTTAGTCTTAATCTGCTTTGCCCTGGCCCTATCCAATGCTTGAACATGACACTTAATTTTCAAGGTATAGGTATTCAATTACTTGAGGGCACGAGGGTTTTTTTTTTCTCTTTTTCTTCTGTGGTTGGTTATTAAAAAATTGTAGGACTCAAATGACATCAAATTCAACAGCCACTGTGGCTTCTATCATCTTTTCCTGTAATTCCAGATCTAATTTTGCATCTTCAAATTCAGTTGAATTTTCTGCCAATTTATCTTGAAGTCTTTGATCATATTCTCTCACGACATTTGATTCTTTCAACTGGAAAGTAATTTTACTGTTATCTTCTGAGAAGTTAGTAACTTTGTGAAAAGAGGTTATTTGATGCATTGGTACCTCTGCTTTCACCCCTTCTGTGATATACTCGAGATGTCTGAATTTTTTTTCACCTTGCTTCTTACATTACTGATATGTAATATTCCTTTCTTTCTGCATTGTTATTAACTGGATCTTCAAGGTACATTCTTGTTTGTTTTCTATAGTCATTAAACAATGACTTGTATCTTTCAAAAAATGTATCTCCTCTTTCAACTGTATGCATCTTGATAATTCTGAATCCCTTTCTTCAATAACTGCATTCATTTCTTTAGCAGTTATTCTTTTCTTCCGCTTGGTTTGACAAATTCTATTTACAATTAATTCTCCATTCTTGTCAACTGCTCCCTGATCTTCTCTCTTGGTTTCTTTCAAAAACTGAAGAATCATCAGATTTGTTTCCATTTTCCTGAATATCAATTTTGTTTCCAAGTAGAAAGTTGAAACCTTTTAGGTCACTTTCTTCTGGAATATCCAATGTTTCTAAGTCCTTTTCAACATTTTGTAGTCTGAAGGCAGTTACACCACATTGTCAATGAAATGCTCCTTTATATTATTAGCACAATTTTCTGTATTCATTCGTTTTAAAACATGCTGCAGGATTTCTTCAATGATGTTGTCTGCTGGAGGATCTGGGCTACAAAAGCTACTTTCAGATTTGTTCCCAGACATTTGTTTCATTCCTGCCCCACATTTTGCTTTGCAGGAATAATCACCAACAGTATTTGTAGTATCTTCTAATACTTAATTTTCATCCATTTTTGATGAAAACAATTTCTTCCTTACTGGTTTTGATTCTCTTCATTTGTATTCATCGGCAAGATTTTCTAAGAACTGTTTGTATTCTTTTGATTGTTCTGAACGTGTGCAGGAAAGTCTGTCTAGAATGTTTGTTTCAATGGTTCATTGAGTTTCACAACAGATATCAAATTGACTCTTGTTGTTGACTGCTTCTGAGCAATATCATTCTATCTTTCTAATGGTTCATTGATTGTCCATCCAAGCATAGTTCTAGTAGCGCAAGATCCATCTCTCACACTCATTATCACTTCTATTGGTTCCAGAATCTTTGGTATATTTAAACCCATTAGCATCTCTATCTCAGAGCTATCTTCCAGTATATAAGCTTTGCTTAGATATGACCACTGAGCCACATCATTTTGATGTGAGATGTTTCCTTTATGAACAGGCATAGTCTTTTGTGTGTATATGCCTGGAAGATCACAGAAATCATTGCTGTGCACTCCAGTAACCTTTAACCCTGAAACCACGTTAATTTCAATGACCTTTTCTTGTCCCATGGTTTTCAATGGAAACCTTGATTTTTTTTCGTCAAGATTAAGCCTTAGATGGTATTAATTCAAGATATAGAATGAAACATTTAAATTTGTTACATCAACAATATCTCACACCTGAAAATTAAATCAGAAATTTCAAATATGTGCTTTAGGTGTGGCATAGATATTGGTACTTTGTTACATTCTACCTGGTTATGCATGAAATTAAGACCTTTCTGGATAAATTTGGGGGAAATATTAATGAAAAATATGAGAGTGGACTTCCCTCTTGATCTGCAATTTGTTCTTTTGGGGAATTTGACTGTCATAAATGTTAACTTCCCCAAAAGTAAAGCCAAATTTATAAAAATTGCTTTGGCAATAGCCAGGAAATGTATAACAGTAACATGGAAATCTGATTCCCTCTTACATATTGATCGTTGGAATATGGAAATGTAAAGCTGTATAGCCCGGTAGAAAATTTCTTATAATCTTAGAAACATGTTCATGGATAATTGGCAGCCTTACTCGAATTATTTAAATGCCTGGATAGTTTAGTCTATTTATTAAATATTTTATATTTAATTTTCATCCCTTATTAGTAATGTAATATTTTTATTCATTTTTTGATTGTATTTAATGTTGATGCTAGATCTTTCCCCTTTTCCTCTTTCTTCTTCTCCCCCTCTGCCCACTGTGTCTTTTCCTTTCTCTTAAGGTACGGAAGGGTTATTTCTAGGCTTAATGGGCATTATAAGGATATAATTTTTCTTTGTATGTTGGTATATACACATTCATTAAGTCCTTCTTTGTGTGTGTGTGTGTGTGTGTGTGTGTATTATTAATATTCTTTTCTTAAAAATTAAATTAAATATAATAAAAATTAAGCTTTTTCACAGTGTAAAATGTGTACATATTGTTGCATTCCCATTCTTGGCCTTAACTTGTACAGGCACAATGGAGAGTTTGCAGTTACCTGTACTGGCCCCGATAAGACCACTTGTCAATACTGAAGCCTCAGCACGGTTTTCATTTGCTTCTTCCCTTGATGTTTGTTCCTTTTCCGTATTCTTTATTTCCTTGAAGATATTGAGTATCCTAGGATGGTTTTTGGACTTCATCTATCACAGTTGAGTCTGTTTTTTTTGCTGACGTGTCCTTTTTTTCTTCAGAAAAGCGATTTTTTTTCTCACTCGGCTTCTTCTTTTCCATCTCTGCACACTTTTCAAAATTGTGGTTATTATTACAGAACCAATATTTCTTATCAACAGGCCAACTTTCATTTTCCTTTATTTCTTTATCCTCCACTATCAGAGAGGTGGCAAATGCATTTTTCTTCAACTTTGGCTGAGAATACGATTTGGACTTCTTTCTTCACTTTTTGAGTACCTTTCATTTCATACACTGGATCTGTGACAACATCCCCTTGTCCTTCAATGAACTCCACCAAATACTTAAAAATAGCTGTCACGTAATTTCTTCTTTGGTATTCAACAACTATTATCTGGTTGGGTAATTTATCTACAATGTTTACCATCTTATGAGGTGTGTCAAGCGCTCGAAGATGGCCAATCTCTGTCATAACGTTGTAATGTCCTCCAGTCTTATTAACAACCACGAAGGAGCCTTCTTTAAATAAGCTCTAGAAATTGTCGCCAAAATACTAGTAACTACTTAGCCTGTTTAAACCATATCTTGGCAACTTTTTATGAGTTCTTGTGGTGGACCTCTTGTAACTGCTGCAAAAATATAAACAATCCTCCTGGCTTACACATCTAATCTCAATACTGCATTCAATGCTTTTCATAAACAAGTGGAATTTCTAGGGGGTCTTCTTAATAATATGGAATCTCTCTCTTGAGCAGAGCAAAGAGTGAACATGACTGCACACTTTGTTCACCCAGATTTCTAATACTTGCCGGGAGCACCTGGTATGACCCTTGTAAGAAATGGTATTTGGCACCCATCTTTGTTCAATTCAGCCATCATTGGGGTTTGAGCTCCTTGCATCAACCCGGTTAATTTGGGATCTTGCACACCTCATGTCCATGGCACTGACTCAGCCTCATGCCTTAACCTGCCTGGTACAGGACCAAGCATGTATTGTGCATCAATTACTGCCTCAGCCCTTTGTCTAAACCAAGCCCATATGGATATTGCATCACTGGCTCAGCTCTGATATTCAATTTTCTTTTCTGAAGTCCTTCATCAAAACCTGATGCTTTTGGTGCTTTGCTTCAAGTACCACATACCACTGAACTTCCTAGTGCCTGTGACCTTGCCTCATTAACAGCAATTTGTTCATCCCAACTCCAGTTGCTTCATTGGACTTTTTAGCTGCACTTTCTTATCTCCTAAGTCCATTTTAAGGCATTGTTCTTTCCACTTTAAGAGATGCTGCATCTGTTTGAAACTTTAAATGCATAGATTCAGTACTTGAACCCCTGGAGCCTGCTCGAGAGCACCTCTTGCTTCTCCTACAGGAAGTATTTGACACACTATCCCTACATCCTATTAGGTCCTGTACAGCAGGTGTTGCTTTAACCTTGGACCATGTCTCCATTTTAGATTGTTCATCCTCCACACCACCATCTTGTGGTATAGCTTCAGCTACTAGGGCAGAGTGTCTCAACCTTTTTACCATTGTGGAACCCTTGAAATAGTTTTCATGTCTCAGGGAAACTCCTGCATAAAAATTATTATTAGTATCTATCTCCTTTATATTTTTATCGTAGTTCACGTAGTAAACATGATATTTTTTCTGATAACTTGTTTACGGAAAACAGACCCACTTTTTTTTGTGAAATTTATTGGCAAAGCAAAAAAAAAAAATATGCTGCTCATTTATGAGACCTCACACTTAGGTTTTCATTTTAAATAATATAAGAGGTTGAAATCTTTATTATAATAACCAAGGATTGTCCAACAATATGCCGTCTGTGTATAGTAAAATTAAGAATATAAAATTAAACAAAAATTACTCAAACATGCAATAGCCTATTTATCACTGTTTCTCGCGGAACCCCTATGATCTCGAGGAATTCCAGGGTTCCGGGGAACCCTGGTTGAGAAACACTGCACTAGGGAGAGGTCAGTCTCAAATTCTATTAATAGTTTTTGCAGTCATTTTATGCAATGTATATCCCTAATAGCTGTAATCTTTTTCTTATCTATATCCTCCCTCAGTCTTGCTTGAAGAGTCGCATTGTTTCCAATTGCAGCCTTTGCAATTCATCTTTAAGTTCTGTTTTCTTCATCTTCTCGACACAAAGCTCTTTAGCAGTTTCCTCCATTGCACTCAGACATCAGACATTAGTATCAAAATCAGAATCAGAATTTACTGTCATGAACAAGTCATGAAGTTTGGTGCTTCCAGCAGCATCGGAGTGTAAACATTCAGATTATAACCATCTTATGAAATTACCATACCAAAATAGAAATAATTATGAACAAAAAATAAGGCAGTGTCCTTGGTTCATTGATTATTCAGGAATCTGATTGCAACAGGGTAGAAGCTGTCCTTGTGCTATTGAGCGCTCGTCTTCAGGCTCCTGTACCTTTTCCCCAATGGTAGCAGAGCGAAGAGGGCATGGCCTGGGTGGTGGGGGGTCTTTGAGGCTAGAGGCTGCTTTCTTGTAAATGTCCTCAATGGAGTGAAGTCTGGTCCCTGTGATGTCGTAGGCCAAGTCAACAACCCTCTGGAGATTTTTTTCTTGTCCTGAGCATTGGCATCTCCATGCCAGACAGTGATGCAACCAACCAGAATGCTTTCCACGGTACACCAGTAGAAGTTTTCGAGCATCTTTGGTGATCTACCGAATCTCCTCAAATACCTCACAAAGTATAGCTGCTGGTGTGCCTTCTTTGTGATTGCATCAACATGGAGGCTCCAGGACAGATCCTCAGAGATGT
This sequence comes from Narcine bancroftii, assembly GCF_036971445.1. Lineage (NCBI taxonomy): Eukaryota > Metazoa > Chordata > Chondrichthyes > Torpediniformes > Narcinidae > Narcine > Narcine bancroftii. Next base: position 239,690,266 of record NC_091473.1, on the reverse strand, counting down.
TGACACCCAGGGATTTGAACTTCTTGATCCTCCCCACTATTGAACCCTCGATGAAAACTAGGTTGTGTTCCACTGACTTCCTCTTGAAGTTCACAATCATCTTCTTGATTTTGCTGACATTGAGTGCAAGGTTGTTGTCATTACAACATTCAATGAGTTGATCTATCTCTCTCCGGCACACTTCCTCATTGCCGTTTGTAATTCTGCCGATAACTGTGGTGTCATTGGACACCATTGGAACCATGCCTGGCCACACAGTCATGGGTGGCCAGGCACAACAATCTCTCCAAAATCAAAACAGTCCTCATAGGATAAACAGTAATTGCACCAAACTGTGTTCTAATTTGTAATAAATGCACAGAAGGAACTTCCATTGGCTTTACTGCTTCCTCCTTAGTCTTGGTTGTTGATGTTTGTGTCTCCTTATCAATCTGGTCTAAATAGAACCCAATCAATCCAGTCTTCTCTTCAAAATCCAATTTCCAACTTTCTATGTCTTCAATTCTGTCTTCTATTGACTAAATTTCTTTGACTAAATTATTGTGACTATTTTCGTTTATAATCACCTGTTTAGCGTGGAGATGTCGTTGTTTGACTTGTTAAAATGAAAAGTGCATTCTAAAGTAGTATTGAGTCTTTCAATGCTTATTTAAACTCTATGCGATAACAACTGTTAAAACAATTAAACGATACTTAAAACAGTTAATAAAACAGACAATAAAATATAAATATGTGAATACTTAAAAAAGAATGGTCAAAGAAATTAGCTGGACTATCTACATTTTTCCTTGGTTCTGAACACTACAAAAGAAAATTTAAAAGCAATATCTAGTTGCTTGCAACTTAACAATTCATTTTAACCCTTACAGAAACCCTCAGGATTTTTCTTATGACTTTTATCCGTCCTGATTACTTTCCTGAGGTTTTTCTTGCATTTTTTAATACTCTTCAAGTATCTCACTTGCTCCATGTTGCAAACACCTGTTCTACATCTTTCTCTTCTTCTGAACCAAATCCCCAATATCCCTTGAAAACTAAGATTCCCCTTGCCTTCTAACCTTGACTTTGATCCTGACAGGAACATACAAACTCTGTACTTTCAAAATTTCACCTTTGAAGATCCTCCACTTACCTCGCATGTCCTTGCCCAAAACCAATTTTCCCAATCCACACATTCTAAATCTTTTCTCATTTCCTTAAAATTGGACTTTCTCCCATTTAGAATCTCAGTCTGAGGCCCAGACCTATCTTTCTCCATATTTAACTTGAAACTAATGGCAGTATGATTACTGAACGCTAGATGTTCCCCTACAAATACTTTGTCACTAGCCCTGCCTTGTTCCCTAATAGGAAATCCAGTCTTGCACTCTTTCTAGTTGGTACCTCTATATATTGATTTAGAAAACTTTCCTGAAAACATTTGAAAAACTCTAAGTCATCCAGCCCTTTTACAGTATGGGAGTCCCAGTCAATATGTGGAAAGTTAAAATCTCCTACTATCACAACCTTACTTTCCTGCAGCAGTCTGCTATCTCTCTACAGATTTTCTCCTCCAATTCTCGCTGACCATTAGGTGATCTATATATGAGTGTGGTCATATCTTTCCCGTTCCTCAGCTCCACCCATAGAGTCTCAGCAGATGAGCCCTCTGGTCTGTCCTACATGTGTACAACTGTGGTATTTTCCCTGATGAGCAATGCACTCCTCCCCCTTTCTTCTTTCCCTCCCCTTTCTTCTTCCCCCCCCCCCCCCCATTCTATCATGATGCTGGAGGAACCAGTGGGTCAGGCAGTAGCCATGGATGGAAATGGACAGTCAACAATTTGGGTCAGAACCCTTTATCGAGACTAAATAGGAAGGGGTGATATCAATTAATTTGGTGGTGGGGGGGAGGTGGAAGGAAGAAGCTGGTTAGAGGTTAAAATGTGATAGGATGTTGGACAAAAATAAAGAGACAGGTAAAAGGAGATGGGATAGAATTTGAGAGGGAAGTAAGAACAGGACTATGTGAAGAAGAAATGAAAATAATGCCACCAGATAGAGGTGGGGGTTACCTAAAATTCTGAAAATTAATAGTCAGGGATTGAGATTTAAGGAGGAACATGATGAATTGCTGCTCAAGTTTAAATTTGGTTTCACCCTGGCAGTGAATATGGCCAAGGACGGGCACATCTGTGTGGGAATGCGAAGGGCAATTGAAATGGCTGGCTACTGGAATTTCCATCATAGACTTGGTTAGAGTGCAGATGTTCATCAAAGCAATCACTCAGTCTGCATTTAGAGTTGAATGTGGCTGGTTTGAATTTGTTCTCTCCTACTTACTTCAAGAAGATTTCTTAATGTTTCATGCTACCAAAAGCAGAAACTACTTCACTATGAACTCATCTCTTCCAAGAAATGTGCATTGAAGAGACTGGAAACCATTAATGAAATCATCACATTTAGATATGCAGTGGCATGAGATCATCTCCAAGTGACCACAGAGTGGACACAAGAGATATGATTGGACATCAGTGTTGTAAAATCCCTCAGGATGTTGGCTTCAGAACATTGATTGCATTTTCCTGTTTGGGAGGATTGAACATGAGAGACATTGCAGGGGAGAATTATCAGAATACTATCAGTGATAGATCTCAGGCTTATGTAGAATGGCAAAAGAAGTCAGGATTATACTATTCTGAATAATATAAATAAGGCCAAGATAGAGTAGATTAGGACACTCGTTCCTTGATCAACAGGACATTTAGCCAAAGAACATTGGTAATGAGGCAGAGAGGAAATATAGATTTTTTTTTTACAATGAAGTAAGTTATGATGGCATAAAATACACTCCCTAAGAAAATGAAGGAGATTCAATGATATCTTTTGAACAGGAATTGGATATGCACTTGAAGGGGAAATAGGAAAGAGGGTCAAACGCTGTCTGATAATGGGATTGATATGTGTCACTGTGAAATTAACACAGGTTCACTTTCTTTGGTTGCTTATAGAATGACTACAATAAATGACTAGCCAAACAATGTTTCTTTCCCATCAAGCCCTCCCGAGACAAATAGAAGTCTACATTGGATTGCTCTGTAAATGGGGTGCGGGAATTGTATGGAAAATTCAACTGCATCCACTACCTTTTATAATAAGTACTGTGCTGTACGGGTACTCCCTGACTTGTGATCTGTGTGATTTGCGCCTATCTGAAACTTTTTTTTAAAAAAAAGAAAAAAATATCAAACTTACGCGTGAAAATCTGGTCTATCTATAGTGGCTGCCATGTTGGCTGGTGTCCAACCTCTCACAAGAGCTGGCCTTGGTGGCTGCCCTGTTGAGACATTTCACAACATTTTAACTCCTTGTCTCTCATTTTTTCTGATCCTGTCCCTCAATATTCTGATGGTCAGACAGATTTTAGAGGCCAATAGAGTCCACAGGGTGCTCATAGTCCACAGCAATATGGAGAATGGAAGAAAATCGATCATTTTACTTTTCAGTACCGCAGGAAGGGCAATTTCCGACATGCGTCGATTCCGAGATATCTGGAATGGAGCATGGATGTGTGTCTTGGAGTACCTTTCTGGTGCCTCAACAGGCAAATCAATTTTCTGAGTGACTATAATTTCTTTATCTTGGCTTATGCCATTGAAAATCTTTTGAAGAGGAAACATTCTGCTGCTCCATTTTGACCTGAGGGGCTTTGAGGAATGGCATTATGTGGGATTGAGTCAGTTCTACCATTTGTCGAGAATGTGCAGAAGCAAGGAAAGAGAGAGAGAGAGAGAAGCGCTGTGTTTCCAAATGCAATTCATGAAGAAAACTGTGGCAGCCATTGCCAGGATAAAAAGTCAAGGTCAAGCAAAAGACGGGAAGGTACAATGAACCTCATGAAATATTTGGCACAAAAATTTTCTTTCCTCTCACCTCCAAGAAGAAAATAATATCCTCTTTAAAAAAAAACTAGCTGTACTCTTTCCAATAAGACAATTATTTAAAGTACTTTGATGATATTTAGGGCAACACAAATATACAAACTCCTTACAAACAGCGCGGGATTCAAACCTAGTGGTTAGTGCGATGCTGTTACAGCGCCAGCGACGGGGTTCATATCTGGCGCTGTCTGTAAGCAGTTTGTATTTTCTGCCCGTGTCTGCGTGGGTTTCCTCCAAGTGCTCTGGTTTCCTCCCACCTTTCAAAACATATGGGTGTTGTAGGTTAATTGGGGTATTTGGGTAGCATGGACTTGTGGGCCAGAAGGGTCTGTTGCCGAGCTGAAATAAATAGAACACAAGTTTACAAGTGCTTTAGCTCTTCCATTTTAGAGATCATGGAATAGAGCCTGGAAATTGTCCCTTTGCCCCACCAAATCTGTCTTGACCTCCAAACATTGATCCTACATGAATCCCATTTTATTCTCCCCATTCACCTGCACACAAGGGACACGTTACAGTGGCTAATTAACTTAGGTTTGAGATAAGAGATGAAGTTGGAGCTGGAGCAGGTGGAGTAAACTCAGGCAGTCACAAGGAACACGTGTAAATGTCATACTGACAGCACTGGAGATGCAGAAATAAGCTTACGTGACCCTCAAATCTCTGAACCTTGATTTTAAATGACTGATCTCTTGCATTCAAACCACGACCACTTGTTTTGAGATTCTTTCACTAGTGAAAACATCTTGACGCAAACCCTGGAAGGTATCATGAAAATCTGCAGATTCTGCAATTGTCATAAAAACACAGAAATGCTAGAGGATCTCAGCAAGTCTTGCAGCGTCCATCGGAGAGTGCAGAGAGGAGATAGCCAATACAAAGAGCAAAGGGTGAGGTTTGACACCAACTAGTCTCTGCTCATACCTTCTACTTGTCCTCATTATTATTGGCCATCTCCCCTTTGCACACTGTCTTGATGAAGTGTCAGTCCCAAAATGTTGACCATATTTTCCTCTCCCTGATCAGATCAGATATTATTTATCGTCAAGTAATAAAGCAGAAATGTAATATTGCACAAAATTGACTTTAGTCTGTCATTAGGCAGACAAAGATTAGCCATTAGTATTAGCATTGCCTGGTGCCCTTACAGCCAGAGAAAGAGAAGCAAAATAGTGTGTTTCCCACCCCCCCTCCCCCAGAGTCCCCGTGTCTGTGGATTTGCCTCCAGTGCTCCTGCAGCCACTGTAGCCTTACAAGACCCCAGTTCAGTTAAAACCATAGGCAGCCCAAGACCAGAACCAGATCTCTGATACGATGACCAATCTATGCAGATTGGGGAAAATATACAAACTCCTTACAAACAGTGCGGGATTCAAACCTCAGCCCCGATCGCTGGCTCTTGCACTAATCGCTACACTAACGCTGCTGCCCCATTGCGGATGTGTGTGTCTTTTTTTAAACAGAAATGCCTTAATCATACAGCCTTATTCTTGGTGTTTCTCCATTTACAATGACCATTAATTTGGACACTTCCGTCTGCAACTATCTCCACAGATTCCTGTAACACTGCCATTTGATTTGCAGCCAGGAAGCAACCATAAACAACATGGAAAAGGAGAAATGAAATATTTCCCACTCCCTCTGTGGAGAAATATTTCCCTTCACCATAGAATCTCTTGCCAAAACTGTTGAAATCTATCTTCCAGAGAATCACAAGTTCAAATTTAGGTCAAAACTAGGATTTCAATTGAACTACCTCTGGCTAAATGGAATATATTTAAAATGTAGTTTGCTGGGCCACATTTGGTAGATTTTATTATAATCAACTATCCCATGGGAAAACAAAATGTATGAAAGGTATTTTTGGAACAGCCATTCCAGCATTCTAACTCCGATCTCCAGCTGTCACAGCATTTTCACTCTTTTCAGCTAATTTCAGATTTCCTTCAAGAGGCACACAGGAGACTGCAGATGCTGGTACCTGGAGCAACGAACAATCTGAGGCCTGCTGAGTTCCTCCAGCAGGTTGTTCAGATTTCATTCATCTTCTCCTATCAACACCTTCTCAGGCATGCTTTCTGTTGTTGACCAATTATTAACACTCTGCTTCAGTGAGTTCCACTGCCATTGCCATCCATTTCTGCACTTCATCTGAGTACAGACCATCCCACTTAGTTTCTCCACCCTTGCACTCTTGCCCTGTAACTTGAAACTCTTTCTAACTTTCCTCAGCTGTGTGGAAAGATTATCAATCTGAATTGTTGGCCAAGTTTCTCTTTCCACATTGTTGTCAGGCGTTAAATAATCACAGCCTTTATTGTTATTATTTCCTGTGATGTGGTCTCAGAGAAATGTGGGAAGTGACTTTCCCCCCCCCCCCCCCACACACACAATTTTCCAGGGTTTCATGCTGAAACGTTATGGTTGGAGGACACTATAGTACAGCAGGAGGTAAAACACAGGATTCTGTTGACACCATGGTTAAGTGAAAAAACACACAAATGCTTTAAAAACTCAGCAGGTCAAACAGTGCCATTACCTAGCAAAGGTAAAAATATAATACCAATGTTTTGGGCCTGAGCCCTTCATTCAAGGTGTGTCACCTTGATGAAGCAAACGTTGGTGATGTATCTTTACCTTTGCTACATAAAGGCACTGTTTCACCTGTTGAGTTTCTCCAGCATTTTTGTGCTTTTTCTTAGTGCACAGCAGGAACTTTGTTTTGTAAATACTGAGTAGGTGGGCCATCATGGCATATGTTACAAAGAATTACTCCCTAATCACCTGAGTCTTGGCTCCATGTGCACACAGTTGCAGGAAAATCACAAATGTGCTGGAGAAGCATAGTTGGTCCAACATATTAGTCTTTTTGCACTTGATCCCAGCATCTGAAAACTTTCTTGCTTAGCTCCATTCAATTGCAGGCCTCACCTGCATACTGTCAACACATGAGAGGCTGGACATGCTGGAAACTAGAGTTAAAAACAAACTGCTGGAAGAACTCAGAAGGTTGAGCAGTGTCAGTGGGAGAAAAATAATGGTCAACGTTTCAAGTCTGAACCCTTCATCAAGACTTGAGAGTGCAGAGAGGAGATAGCCAATACAAAGAGGAAAGGGTGAGGTTTGACACCAACTGGTCTCTACCCATACCTTCTACTTGTCTTCATTATATTGGCCATCTCCCCTTTGCACACTGTCTTGATGAAGTGTCCATCCCAAAATGTTGACCATATTTTTCTCTCCCTGATCAGATCAGGTATTATTTATTGTCAAGTAATAAAGCAGAAATGTAATATTGCACAAAATTGACTTTAGTCTGTCATTAGGCAGACAAAGATTAGCCATTAGTATTAGCATTGCCTGGTGCCCTTACAGCCAGAGAAAGAGAAGCAAAATAGTGTCCTCCCCCTCCCCCACCAGAGTCCCCGTGTCTGTGGATTTGCCTCCAGTGCTTCCGCAGCCTTACAAGACCCCAGTTCAATTAAAACCCTAGGCAGCCCAAGACCAGAACCAGATCTCTGATACAACGAATAAGCCTTCAGTACCTTGAGCCATTTAGGAGCCTTCCTCCAGGTTCTCATGATCCAGTCTCCACCACCTTGCAGCCTGGTGTGAGTTCTCACCAGTGCCCGCAGCCCGTGTAGGTTCCTCACTCACAAGTCGCCAACAACTCTCCACCTGTGTGTGTCTTTCAGCCACAGAGCCGCTTGCTGCTTCATCATGGTGGTCTCCTCATTGGGGGGTGCGTTGTTCTCTCTGTTACTGGTGCCCTGCGCCAGTCCGCTGCTCCCCTCCAGGCTGCTGCCGAACACAGGCACTGTCATCTTGTGCTCAGACCATGTGGTCGCAAGATTTTAAATAAAACACTGTAGCTCCTTTAACAAGCTGTTTAAAATCTGTACAGAGCTATTGGCATTTGGACTGGGTGGTAGGACCCATGGATACAGAATTGGCTTAACAGTGGGAGACAAAGGATGGTAGTGGTGGTTGTCACTCAGATTGGTGATCTGTGACAAGTGGTGTGCTAGAGGCATTGGTGTTGGGCCCACTGTTGTTTGTGATCTAGATTGACAACCTGGATGGCAATGTAGAGTGGATGATTGGTAAGTTTGAAGATGGCATCAAAATTGATGGTTATAGGGAACAATTATTATTTCAGATTAGATGAAGAGCAAAATAGTAAAATCCTACCCACATTAATGAGAATATTGGGAAAATAAAATTGGAATAGTGTAGGATAATTTAAATGGGTTCTTAAATGATTGGTGTGAAAATAATGGCGAAGGCGGTATTAAAAGCTGCTCAGTCTGAATAGAAACCAAAAACAATATTTCACACTAATCGCAACAGAATTCAATGAAATTAATATCTGTGGTAAAGTGCAAATAGCAATGAAATTGCTGTACAGCAGACTGGTGAAGTCTTCAGTTGATAAGAAAAGGTGAAATGAAAATGGAAAAAGTAAAGAATCCACTTAAGGCAAGGATCTGGACTTTGCAGTCATTTGTAAAGGGAGGAGGTTCGTTGCCCACAACACTCTCTGTGCCTGCAACTTCCCTTTTACTGATGTTAGTAGCTGCCAGGCATTAAGGCATGAATTTTATTGGCCATTAATTTGAAAATAATCAGGAAGAAAAAGGTATAACTTTTAGTTAATATTTTAATCATTTGATTGCTGAACACATATTGAAAATAAATACAAACTAAAATTATTAATGAAGACATTAAAATTTAATATTTATGATTTTTTTAGCATCCATGGTATTTTGAAATATTTATCTGAGGCAATTATAATACCATAACATATTGAGTTAGCAGAGAATGGCCCTTCTTCAGCATGAACAAAATCCATATATACCTTGAACTGCTCTCCAGAAATTATTATGCATGTTCAATGGAAACATAAAATTCAGGAACAAAATCTGTTTTCCATATGCAAAAACTGACAAGCAAAACAAGCTTCATCCACAAAGTCACTTGGGTGTTAAGATGAACTATAATTCCTAGCTCTGCTCACCATTAAATCTTTCAAAATAATTTTGAAAGTTTTTTAATCATTCAAAGCTATTAAAATGACAGTAAAACCATTGGTATCCAGCACCTACAGGGAATTGGTAGATGCTGGATAAGCGAGTTTTCCATTTGCTTGAGAATCATTCTTACAATACATAATTAATACACCTGCATTAAGAATAAACAGTTTAAAATACTATACTGTCCTTACAGTGAACAAATTTCATTTGCATGAACATATAAACTTTAAAGAATTTTACATTATTTTCAGTCACATTCTTTGAAGATATTTAACCACTGCTGCATCTCCATGGAACCGGTCGAAAGACAAACAATAACATTATATATAATTGAACTCCTCCCTCAAACCTTACTAATACACTTTATAATATACTAAAAAAGATTAAGATAAGCCTCAAGCCTTACTATAATATACTAAAAAAGATTAAGATAAGCAGAGATAGACACCTTAAGAGAGTCACCCCAACAGCGAGCAGCATCAACAAACTCTTCATCCTGGGTTTAAATTTTATTTAAACACAACTTTATTCAAACAGCTGGTATGAACAAAGCACTCCACTGGCTAAATATTTTCTCCCATCTTCACCAAATGTTTGTGTTACTTCAGGAACATTTACTTATACAATTTTAAAAAAATTATTTACATTTTATTTATTTTTTAAAATGTATTTATTTTCCTCGATTCTTTTTGGCGGATGCTTGAGTTTGCTGGCTGCTTGAGGTTGCTAGTTCCCTGAATTCCGGATAACATGGGTTTTACTATCATCATTCTCTGAAAAAAAAATTGAAAGAATATTAAAATATCTGTGACTCTTAAAAATAATTAAATAATTATTAAGATTTATATCTTTTTAATAATCTTCCAATTACTTTCAGCCCTCTCAGCCATTTCCCTTCCAATGAGATCAGTGAAGAGAAGATCTTTGATCCAGGTGCAGATTCTTTAAGCTAATTTGCAGTGTAAGTCCTGAGGAGCTATGCAAACTCACCCTGCAGCTGGCCAACATATAGGGACCAACATCAGAGTGAAATCAGGAAATAACTGACGAACAGCTGCCGGCAAATCTGCAACAATAAAATTTGCTCAAACTTACTGGGAAAATCTCAAACTTCCGCTTAAGCTTCCATGTGGAACACTTGGCATTTATCCACGAAGTCAGCTCAATGTGATCTTCTTAGACACACAGTTTGTTTAACGTCCAAAGGCATTAAAAATTCATTCAGATGTCATGCAATACTGAAATATTTTAAGGTTTAATTTTTTTTTTTAATATTTTCGTGAATTTAACTAATTTCCATTAATTAACCTGCTGAAGAGTGCAAAGTGATGCAGCTTTAGTCAAGCTCTGAATCACTAAAAGCCGATTTGGAACATATGCCGATACTTTTGAATTGGAGTTGTTTTCATTAATTGTCATTAATCGAACTGCAGAATGGTGGCTATCAAATACGGTATTGGGAGCTCAACAATCTATTGACCTTTATTTTCAATAATATGTCATATAATAAAACAAGATAGAAGATGAAGCTATTTCAATACATCGACTGAATCCTAAAAATATGTTACACTTGTTTACAAATGTAACTAATGGTGGTAAAAAATATTGACTACTACTTCATAAAGATTTAAATATTTTACTGCTGCCTTTAGATCTGATTTCACATTTTACTTTGATTAGGATGTTCTTGAATTGTTCAAAGGTTTACATTATTCGTGCTTGGTCTTTAGTTTAATAATCGCCATCAGATTATATTGTCACGAACAAGTGCAAAATTGTTGTTTTGCGGCAGTATCACAGTATGAACATTAATGCTACCTTACAACAGTAAATAAAAATAGTGGATGAAAAGTCAAAGTAAGGCGGTGTCTTTGGTTCATTTAGGAATCTGATGGCAGCGGCGAAGAAGCTGTCCTTGTGCCGCTGAGTGATCATCTTAAGGCTCCTGTATCTTTTTCCTGATGGTATCAGAGTGAAGAGGGCATAGCTTGGGTGGTGGGAATCCTCAAGGATAGAGGCTCTCTAACTTGTAGGTGTCTTCGATGGAGTGAAGTCTGGTGCCCGTGATGTTGCAGGCCTCAGGAGTCCTTTTCTTATCCTTCGCGTTGCCATCTCTGAACCAGACAGTGATGCAACAAGGCAGAATGCTCTCGATGGTACACCTGTCAAAGTTTTCAAGAGTCTTTGGTAACATACTGAATCTCCTCAAATACCTCACAAATTATAGCCACTGGTGAGCCTTCTTCATGATTGCATCAACATGGAGGCTTCAGGACAAATTCTTGGAGATGTTGATATCCAGGAATTTGAAGATTTTGGCCCTCTCCGCTACTGAGCCCTTGACAGGGACTGGATCATGTTCTCTTGACTTCCTCCTGAAGTCCACAATCATTAGTGTTGGTATGACATCACTCATTAATCGATCTCCCTCTTGAACGCTTCCTCATTGTCATTCGTGATTCTGCCGACAACTGTGGTGACATTGACTAATTTGCAGAAAGCATTAGGTGTACAGTGAGTAGAGCAGTGGGCTAAGCAGGCGTCCTTGTGTGCCTGGTTTGATCATCATTAAGGAGGTGGCATTGTTTCCAATTCATACTGACTGTTGTCTTCCGATGAGCAAGTCAAGGATCCAGTTGAAGAGGGGGGTGCAGAAGCCCTTTATTTTATTATTATTACCTTTAATTTTGTTATTTAACTTTGTTCGTTCAGTTTGAACTCTCATAGGAGTAAAAGAAAATCTATATTAATGATGACGTGAAATGAAACTTTAAATAGACCAAAACTTCTCTTTCACTGGAATGAGGAATTTGTCAGATTATTGGAAAAGCCTTTTCTCTGTTAATTAACAGTACAAAAAAAATTGAAGTGAAATTTGCTAGTCAGCTAATCTTATAGAAAACAGTCACAGGGGAAACTTGTCAGTTCATTGAGAAAAATCTCATGTATTTTTATGCAGTCCATCTGAAGTTTTATTTTCATTTGCATGCCTCTGCAAAGTTTATTCAAATCCTTCAATGTAACTTAGAAATTAAATTCAGTGAGTGAGATGGCTTATGGAAACTACTAAAATTTTAATTCTAGAAATGAATATTCAAGTATCGGGGTAAAGGTAGGGAATACAAAATTGATGATACAAAAACAAATTCAACAACACAGACTGTGAACTTTAGACAGGTACTCCCCGACTTGCGACCTTATGCTGCTTACGTCCATCCGCACATATGACTGAATTTTTTTTTTAAAAACCTAAGAAAAAATATAAAATTTACGTGGTTTATGTGGTATTTGACAAACTATTTCAGGGATATAGGGCATGTAAGTGTCAAAATATGCATACTTACTTTGTTAGTCGGTGTCCCAGGGTCTGTAGGTTGGGCAGGCCCATCTTGATTCTTGTGCACATGCGTGAGTTTTCGGTTGGCACATGCACAGTGGGTTTGTGTATATGAATTTGGTTGGTGCATGCATGAGAGTTAAGGGCACAAATTCAATATCGTCAGGGTGCTTAACTCTTGCGCACGTTCCAACCAAAGACTCGCGCACGTGCACAAGAATCGAGATGACCGCACCCAGCCTACAGACCCCAGGATGCTGACTAACAAGGTAAGTACACACATTTTGGCACTTACATGCCCTGTTTCCCTGTTATAATTTGTCAAATACATCATTTGATTAAAAAGTTTACACTAAGACTTCGGTGCTCCCCGGGGGAAGACAAAATTCTGACTTACGACCGATCTTTCATTCCCTATTATGGTCACAAGTTAGGAAGTACCTGTAGAGCAAAGATAAACATATATAACCAACGTGTTGATTCTCCATCAAGGGCAATTGGTCGCCTGCCTTCATTTTATTCATGCATTGATGAAGGGCTCAGGCCTGAAACATTGATTATGTGTCTTTATCTTTGCTATTATGAAGTATACAGTCTGACCAGCTGAGTTTCTCCAGCCTTGTGTTTTTACTTCAATCACAATGTTTGCAGACTTTCATGTTTTACTACAAAATTTATGATAGCAAGTTGATTACTTCTTATGCGCATACATTGTCAGTGCTAATCAGCTTGAATCCGTCCTGAAATTTTATTAACATTGCCACTTTTGGGTTGTCATTTTTTTCTTCACTCTTGAAGCTTGATCGCCCACAAAAAAAGAACACCTAATTTGCTTTATTAGTAATAGAATGATTTGCGTCATAGATTCATAAGAGTTATACAGCACAAAAGCAGGTTCTTTTGTCAAATGAATGCATGTTGCTCATCTAAACTAGTCCCATCTGCATGTGCTTGTGCCACATCCCTCAAAGTGAAACACAAAAGTCTGCAGATGCTGGGATTGTAGTAAAAACACACAGAAATGCTGGAGGAACTCAGCCAGTCTCGCAACGTCCATAGGAGATAAAGATATATTATTCTTCAAGGGATACACAAAGAAAAGGAAGGTGTAAGAATAAAGTCTTAATACTGACCGGGTGAGGAATCCAGACCAAAAATAGTGTTAATTGGATATGATCAGAGGAGAGGTGAGAATAGATTTTGGCTCTGTGAAAAGAGACAGAGGGAAAAGGGAAGAGAGAGAGAGAGAGAAAGAGAAAGACAGACAGAGACAGAGGTGGGGGGGGAGGCGACAAGGGAAGAATGGGGGTTTTAATGGAAACCGATGTTAATGCCACGCAGTTGAAGGGTACATAGTCGGAAGATCAAGTGTTGTTCCTCCAATTTGCAGGTGGTCTCTGTCTGGAAGTGCATGAAACCATGGACAGACATCCCAGCAAGGAATTGGGATGGGGAATTGAAATGGCTGGCAACTGGGAGATCCACACTATTGTGGAAGACAGAGCCGAGATAGTCAATGAAGTGATCTCCAATGAAGCGGTCTGCACCAAATCTCTCCAATGTAGAATAGACCACATCAGGAGCACAAGATGCTTTTAATCCTTTCTCTGTCCATTTACCTGTCAAGATGTCTTTTAATTGATGTAATTGTCCCTGCATTTCCCTCTTCCTCTGGTACTTATCCCTCTGTGTGGAAAATGTTCTCTCAGGTGCTTTTTAAATCTTTCCACAGTTCAAGGTACGCTCTAGTATTAGACTCTCCAACCCTGTGGAAAGAAACTGTGGCCATTCACCTCATTTATGCCCTTTCGCACTTTGCATCTCTCTTATGTTCCTAAAATGTCCCTTTACAGCAGTGATTAGAGAACAATTTCCTGATAAAACATTTAATGAAGGCAGCCATATTTCATACCAAGATAAATGGTAACCTGAATCACATGAAATTGTCAACAGTCACTTATTTCTCATCTGTGATGACTCTATCATTATTTTTCCAATAGTTGCTCAGAGTATTGGGCTTCTTAAAGGCAATGGTCTCTGTGAACTGAGGTGAAGACTTACGTTGTCCTTTATTCTCCCTTTGGCTACATTAGATTTTTTTTTCTAAACCTCATGCTCGAGCACACTTCAGGAGGGTTCAGTTATATTGCTCTGAATTGTAACTCAGGTTGGAGTGACGAAGGACTACTTAATGTTTTACCAGATGTAGCATCCAGTGCGTGCAAAAGGACTCTCTACTAAACATCATTAAAAATTATGCCACATGCAGTGAATATCTTGGAGCTTCAATTATTCAGGAAATGCTTTCATATCTGCAATATTTATGGCATTTGGTATTCCACCAGTTCTTTATCAACTGCATATATCGCACTAAATAAAGCTTTTAAAAGCTTTGTGAAGATTCATGTTACCCATGTCCCAGGAGAAGATTCCATTGTGTGGAGCAAGTAGCAGAGAGCTCATGAAATATTTAAATTATATTGTCGGAAGAACAAAGGAGGGGAAACAATCTCGCAGAGATGAAAGCAGGGTTTTTGACATATTCAATTATTTGGCTAATTTTCCACATGTGCCTTTGTTAAGCATTCTGTGATTAGATGTCACAGATACTTAACCATAGGCTCAAATCATTTGCATGGTGAAAGAAACTTCAACTCTAAGGGAATTCCCCAAAACACTGAAGTGCCGATTATAACAATTATTTAAATAATCAATGATTATATTTCAAGGATATTTGGTTATGAAGTCTGCCATCACGGCTGATGATGTAGTTATGTGTATAGCCTGTAGATGGTGTTTGAACACTTCAATTGGAGGACTCTGAAATCTCCTATAACAACAAAAAATGCTGGACATGCGAGGCAGGCCGGGCCACATTTGTGGGCACAGTTAATGCTTCAAGTTGAAGACTCCTTGTCAGAACTGGGAAGGAGAGAAAAGAAGCTTATTAAGACTCAGTATTGAATTCACTTCATTTCTCTGTCTGTACCAGTGCGCCATCTACGTTATTGGCTCATCTTGTGTCTTTTATTTCCCCTTTTGTTCTCTGGAAATGGAGGACGTGATGAGTCTGACGTACCAGTTCTTCGCAAGATTCACAAGACAAAAGGAACAGAAGCAGGCCACTAGGCCCGTCGAATCTGTTCCGTAAATCTACACTAAGCTTCTCTGCACTAGTTCCAATTTCCAGCCTTTTCCCCATATCCCTTGATTCCTTCACTAATGAGATACTTGTCTATTTCTTGTTTTAATACTCCCAGTGATCTGGCTTCCACTGCTGGTGCGTCAGTGAGCTCAATAGATCCGCAACCCTCTAGCTTAAGAAGTTCTTCCTAATCTCTGTTTTATATGGATAACTTTTAATTTTCAAACTATGACCCCCTTGTCCTTGATTCACCCACCAAGGGAAACATCTTACCCGCATCCATCCTATCTAGACCTCTCAAAATATGAAATGCCTCGATGAGATCTCCTCTCATTCATACTCCAATTAATACCCCCAAGAGCTGCCAAACGCTCCTTCTATGTTAGCCCTTGCATTTCGGGAATCAATCCTAGTAAATCTCCTTTGCACCCTCTCCAACAACATCACATCCTTTCTAAGGTAAGGAGCCCAAAACTGAACACAGAACTCCAAATGAGGTCTCATCAGTGCCCCATGGAGTCTCTTCAACACCTTTTTACTCTTATACACTATTCCTCTTGAAATGAATGTCAACATAGTATTCGCTTTCTTCACTACCAATTTCACCTGCTCTGCGTTTTGCACCTCCGACATTATTTTTGTCTCTTTTCTCACTTTCTGGTGTTCCCCTTCACTCATTGACCAGTAATCCTTGATTATGGTTTATAGCTGTGGTGCGCTGTTAGACAGAATCAGACACACACAAGGTAAAGACTGAACAACAGGCTTTAATCCACAAAACCTCCACAGAACCAGGCTGGCTGTGGCTGCAGCAACTCAGTGTGAGGCCTTGGGCGGCCGGCACAGGCTTATATCCCGGAGGGTGGTTGACACCCGACCGGGTGGGGCTTGATCCATTCAGGCCGACTGATTGGCAGCCGGCCAGGTGTTGTCCTGTCTCCTTACACTTCTGCAGGTACAGAGGTTGCCCCAGCAGTAGGCTGGTGGTGTACCACCACAATAGCCTGGTCACTCTGGTTTTACACTGTCAGAGAAAACCCCATGTTCCCTTGCCCCTGCCCTGCAACTTAACTAGTTTCTTTAGTTTCCTTGCCAGCTTGACAAAAGGGTCTTACTCCTGAAACATTCACTCTATTTCTCTTCCTACAGATGCAGCCAGACCTGGTGAGTGTTTCTGTTTTATGATATTTGACATTTTAGATTCTTATGTTTTCTTCTGCTTCTCCTATGCTTGACATGTGAAATGTGGAGTGCCAGAAAAGCAGTTAATGATGTTTGACTTATGGCCGTACTTCCAATAAGCACAGCAGGCCTAAAAGAACTGCATCAACCCTTTTTTTGAGTTGAGTAGATCTAGGTTTCAATAGAATGCTTTGAAATCTTCCGAGCAGGCTACTACATAGAAGCAAGTGCCAATTAGGATACCATCTGCTTTGCTTTGAAAGTCCTACTAGATCAAGGAAAAAAACATTGTAGGTTAATGCATCGAGATCAACATCAGCCACCATTAACAACCTTCTACATCAAGAGTGTCCTGGCCAGTCACAGTTAACACAGTGAAGTATGATTGCTGCAGAGAAATGGATCAGAGGTCAATCAACAGGACCATAAGTGTGGCAGAGAGGGTCACTGGAGTCCCCCTCCTCTCCCATCGATGTCATCGATCAGGATCATTGTCTGAAGATGACGCGTAAAATCATTGAAGATCCTTTCCACCCTGCACACAGCATCTTTCAGCTGCTACCATCAGGGAAGAGATACAGGAGTATCAGATCCAGCACCACCAGGCTGAGGAACAGCTTCTTCCCGCAGAGAGTGAGAATGTTGAATGACCAAAGGAACTGCTGAACTTCCAAGACTTTCATCTGTGCAAAATAATATTGATTTATTTTTATAGACATAATACTTGTCCTGCATATGTGTAACCCTCTGTGGTGGTATACCACCAACCTACTGCAGAGGGCAACCTCTGTACCTGCAGGACTGTAAGGGGACAGGACAACACCTGGCCGGCTGTCAATCAGTCGGCCCGAATGGATCAAGCCCCACCCAGTCGGGTGTCAATCACCCTCCGGGATATAAGCCTGCGCCGGTCTCCCGAGGCCTCACTCAGAGTTGCTGTAGCCACAGCCAGCCTGGCTCTGTGGAAGTCTTTGTGGATTAAAGCCTGTTGTACAGTCTTTATCTTTGTGTGTGTCTGATTCTGGCTAACAATGCACCACACCCTCCACATTTCTTGTATATCCACATGCCTGTCCAAGAGTCTTTGGTCACTGTCACCGAAATGCCCTCCCACAGAAAGGTCTGTTGTCTGACTATTTCATTACCCTGCACAAGATTCAAGGGCACCACCACTAACGGATGTAGTAAAGAATCCTCTAAATTCAAATTAATCCTGGAGTTTTCAAAGATCGCTGATATTGAGGCTCAAATTTTAAACTTCAAGCTAAAAATTATTTTCTAGTTCATGTAAAAATTGAGTGACACATTGCAATCTGTTACTGGAACAATTCATTGCAAATAAACATTTGATAGAGTGTGTGTGGTTGAGAAAGTGTGCCTAGTAACTCAATTTTATTTTGTCTTTAGCCATTGGATTACAATTATTTCATTTACTTCATGCTTAAGGCATTCATCATTAAAGATTTCCAAATGTCACTGAAAAAAACAGTGAGTCTGATAATAGACATGTTGCAGAGATGCAACAAAGCTTGAGGAACTCTGCACGTCTCGCAGCGCCCAATAGGAGGTAAAGATATATTACCAACATTTAGGGCCTGAGCCCTTCTTCAAGTTGTATGTCTACCTCCTATGAATGCTGTAAGATCTGTTTTTAACATTTTTACTACAATCACAGCATCTGCAGAGTTTCGTGTTTCACTGTTGCAGCAATGGGTAAGGACATGGGAGAAAAAAATCTTTGGCTGGCATGAGATCAGTGATCAGCTGCCCTTGGACCACAAAGTGCACACTGGAAGGAACAGCAAGATTGCAGCTCCAATCTTCTGTTGAGAGTCACACACCAGCGCTTTGGTGTGGCTGAGCATACTGCAGGTGCTATCAGTGCAAGTAGATGGGTAGGTTTATAGAATGACTTTGACAGCCAGCTCCAAACATACAAAAATACTTGGGCAGTCAAAAATAAAGGTAATGTTAAATTAAACCACCTTTAAATATTTTGAAATGAATTCAATCACTAATATTCACACCCTAAAATAATCTAATGCATTTGAATGGACAAATTTATTTTTGTTTTCCTCTTAATTTTCTCCCAGATGCTGATTTCAGTGTCTCATGTTAAACTTGCCAGAGACTCGGCGGACAGGATTTCCAGACATGGAGCTGTGAAGTTTGCAGAAGGAGTCCATGAGGAGTCTGCGATGGTAAGGGTAAGCAACTGCCACTGCGGGTTGAAATGGCCAGTTCTGATGAAGGGTCTTCAACCTGGAATGTTGACTCTGTTTCTCTTCCGGAAGATGCGCCCTTTCATGTTGCGTAATTCCATCATTTTTTTTTTAAATTATTCTTTGAAGTATGAATTTATTGGATTTAAATTCATGCCACCATTGGCCAACAGCACTTTCTTGTAATAAATATAGGCAGGTCAATGAACTAACCCTGCACAGTGAATGAAAGATCAATTCCAGTAACTAAGCTTATTGCTGGGTCACCACAACTTCTTGCTCATAGCCCACTCTAACCCACAATTCTGGTCTGTAACTCTTAGAAATTATGTATAAACACACCTACATCTAACCTGCTAAACATAACACAAACAGAGCATTTACTGTTTGGGTGTATTAATGTTATTTAATTTGAAATTCATTTGAAGTTTACAAGGGAAAAAAAAATGAATTTGAATGTGATTTCTCCCTCTTGTCTGCCAAAACATCAGCGCTTTACTCTTTTCCAAACAGAAATGTATTTTCATTGCTCAAGCCACAATGGATAGGTCAGAGAACGCCCACAGACATGACATATGACACCAAATTTGTTACTAAAGTGGACTGTGAAGAAGGTTGTCTAAGGTGAGATCAGGACATAGATCAAATGGGAAACTGGACACAGGAATGAACCCAGACAAGAGCAAAGTAATGCATTTTTTTGAAAAGTTGAACAGACAAGACAGACGGTTAATAACAGGGGACCTGGGAATATTGTTAACAGAGAGAGTATGGAGGTCAAATACACTGTCTCTGAATATGGCAGCACAGGTAGACAACAGGTGGGGAAGAAGGCACCTGGCCTGCTTGAGCTGAAATATCATTATAAAGCTGTATAACATGCTGGTTAGTCCATATTTAGAATATTCTCCACAGTTCTGGTCACAAACTACAAGATGTGATTAAGCAGGAAAGGGTGCAGAATAAAAAATCACAAGGGTAATGCCTGGATTGGAGAGTTTGAGTTCTAAGGAATGATTGGATAAGTTGGATGAGTCTGTTTCCCCATCAGTAAAGGAGGCTGACTGGTAACATAATATTGAGTATATAAAATGATGAGCAAACCAAGGAACATAAGAACATAAGAAATAGGAGCAAGAGTCGGCTATCCACCCCATCAAGCCAGCTCCACCATTCAATGAGATTATGGCTGATCTGATGATCGGCTCATCTCCACCTACCTACCTTTTCCCCATAGCCCTTAATTTGCCTACCATGTAAAAATCTATCCATCCTTGTCTTAATTATATTTACTGAGGTCACCTCCACTGCTTCATTGGGCACTGAACTCCACAGATTCACCACCCTCTGGGAAAAGCAGTTCTTCCTCATCTCTGTCCTAAATCTACTCCACTGAATCTTGAGGCTATGTCCCCTAGTTCTAGTAAGGATAGAGAGAGAGGCATGGATAGAGTAGGGAACATGTGTCCATGTCTGAAATGAGAAAGCATAGTACTAAGGTGAGAGGTTGAAGATTTAAGAATCTTTTATTGTCGTATGATAAAACAGAAATTGCAATCGTACATAAGATATCCCCTTGTGGTTTTCAAACTGCCCCCAAACTCACAGTTCACCTTAAACAATTCCTATGCCATAAGTGCTCTGTGATTAATAAGAGATTGCTTAGGTGATATGTGAGTGGGAAGGGAAGACTAAGAACTACTGCTCGAGACCCAATTATTACTGAAATATTTTGCCTGAGTAAAATTGTCATTGGTCCATTTGCTTTGGAGTTATGAAACCGTGCGTATAACAAGTCAATTAGGCCGTGGTTTTAAAACCTTTTCCTTTCCTCTCACATACCACCTTAAACAATCTCTTACCAATCACAGTGCACTTATGGCATAGGGATTGCTTAAGGTGGAATATGAGTTTAGGGGGGCAGTTTGAAAACCATTGGTAGCGTAAGGCAGACTAAGATTCAGCATCAACAGAAATTGCCCAGTGCCCCTTACAGTTAGGGAAAGAGAAATAAAAGGGCCCCGCCACCACCCCCTCCCCCCAAGTCACGGAGTGCCCATGGATTTGCCTCCAGTGCTCCTACATCCTTCACAGCCTCACAGACTCCAGTACAAATCATCGGCAAATCCAATACTCCAGATTCAAACTTCTGACATGATCAGAAAGCCCTCAGTGCCCTCGGCATCCGCTCGCATCTCGGATCAAACACCTGAAACCCCTTCAGCCAGTCTCAAGCCAATCTCCAGCAGTCCACAGTCTGGTACGAGTTCCTTGACCGCAGTCACAGAGGGAAGAGGTTTAAATGTAATCAGAAAGTTTTTTTGCCTAACTCAATGGCTCTATGACAGTAGTCAATTTCAAGTAAGTTCTTTATTCAGTTAATTCACTGGAAAATGGCTAAAACATAAATTATTAAACCCCTGTTCTTATTCCAAATAACTGAAAAATATAGGATTTCAGATTTCAGATTTATTATCAGAGCACATGCATGACACCACAAACAACCCTGAGATCCTTTTTCCTGTGGGCATGGCAGTATTACCACTAATTGGCAGGGCAAAAAATAAACTGTACACAGTGTAAACATATAAACAAATAGCTGTAAACAGATGACAAATGTAAACAACTGCCAGTCCAATACATGGAGAACAAAAAGAAAATCAATAAAGTGTACAAGTAAGAATCCTTAAATGATTGAGGTTGTCATTAAAGAGTCAGATGGTGGAGGGGTAGCAACGGTTCCTGAACATGATGGTGTGAGTCTTGTGGCACCTATACCTCTTTCATGATGGCAGCAGCATGTGCTGGGTGGTGTGGGACTTTGATGATTGCTGCTGCTCTCCGACAGCAGTGTTCTCTGTAGATGTATTCAATAGTGGGGACAGTTTTGCCTGTAATGTCCTGGGCTATGTGGACTACCTTTTGGTGGGCTTTATGCTCAGGGGTATTGGCCAAAGAAGATTGGTGTTCCCAGACCAGACCATGATGCAGCCATTCAGCAGACTTTCCACCATACATCTGGAGAAATTTGCCAATGTTTGTGGTGTCATACCAAACCTCTGCAAACTCCTGAGGAAGTAGAGGCGCTGATGAGCTTTCTTCATGATGCCATTGGTGTGTTGGGTCTAGGAAAGATTCTCCGAGATAGTGATTCACAAGAACTTAAATTTGCTCACCCTCTCCACCTCTGATTCCCCAGTGATCACTGGATTGTAAACTTCTAGCTTTCCTTTCCTGAAGTCAACAATCAGCTCCTTAATTATGGTGACAATGAGGGCAAGTTTGTTGTTGGTGGACAATTCAGCTAAGTTTTCAATCTCTCTCCTGTACGCTGACTCATCCCCTTCCTTTCGATAACCCGTGGTGTCATCAGCAAATTTGTAGATGGTGTTGTTGTCGTACCGAGCCACATAGTCATAAGTGTAAAGTGAGTAGAGCAGGGTAAGTGAGTAAGAACACAGGCCTGTGGTGTTCTGGTACTGTAGGAGATTGTGGATAAGCTGACAACACTTTGGCTTATTTGCCTGTCACGGTTATTACAGATTCTCTATATTTTTTATATAATCTGTTCGCTCAAAATAATTGTAATGAAAATTGCAATTAAATCTGAAAGGAAGTATGTGTTCCTGCTATTTTAATGTAAATTCCAAATGTAAATTTACGGTGTGAAAGAAACTGGAGGAAATACATTACTAATGCTGTGAATGTAGAATAATCAAGATGTAGCAGTTACTAATAATCACATGGGAGTAATTTCACTTACGTATATTAGGTTTAATTTTAAATTGTTATAATGCTGGTATAATGCTGCCTTATATTCCCTTAAAATGTTTAATGTGCACTTTTCTCTTACATTTTGTAAAAAAAACCTAAGGATAAATATAAAGTGAAAGTGCCATGGAGCCTTCCTACAAGGAAGAGGCCCTTTAATCTAACTTGTCTCTGCCAATCAAGTTGGCAGTCTAGGCTGGTCCTATTTGCATGCATGTGTTCCGTGGCCCTCTAATCCCTTCCTATCCATATATCTGTCCAAATGCCTTCTGAACATCAAAATTTACCCGCTTCCATTGCTTCCTTTGGAAGCTTTTCCCATGTACAGAATACCCTCAGTGAAAAGTTTCCCTTTTGCCTCTCACCTTAACAGAAAGCCCTCTAATTCTAGAACCATCTACACTGTGAACATTCATTTTATGCATGTCCCTCATGATTTCATATACCTCTGCCTTCTACACTAGAAGAGGGGAATAAAGACCCCTCTTGTTCAGTCTCTCCCAATTAATCTCATGCCCCAGTCGCATCCTGTGAATCTCAGCTGCATCATTTACAACTTGATGATATCTATTGTATAGCTGGGTGTGATAGTACAGATCTATCACCAATGTACATAGTGTATATAGTTACTGTATCTAGACTGTGCTTACAGCGATTGGCTGAGAGCTAAGCCACACCTATTGTTTGGGCCTTAAAGGGTTGTGTCCCTAGCCAGGTCGGATCATTCCGGACTGGTCGGCCACCTGTGAAGAGCTCCGGTCTTTTGCTAATAAAAGCCTTGGTTTGGATCAACAAGTCTTTGGTTCTTTCGACGAGCTCTACAATTTTATTAGCGGCCGCCGCCGCAGCCACCCCCGCGGCCAACCAGGTGCTCACCCTAGCGTCCATCGCTGACGACCGCCAGGGCCCGACCACCGATCACGAGCAACTACAAACCCCACTACTTACCATTCACCCGCCACAACAGCACTTCCGGGAGGTTCTCCAACCTGCTCCTCGAGCGTTGACTACGTCATCCCGTTGCGTGACGTCATCCCGTTGCGTGACGTCATCGCGCAAAACTCGCCTGTCAACTGCTTCAATAACATTAAACCAGCAATGCTCTCATCCCCTCACCAGAGCAATGGAACTGATTAAAGTGCATGGACACTACACCAATTGCTTATTTGACTCTGGGTCAACTGACAGTTTTATCCAGCCAGATCTGGCCCTCCGTTGGGGACTTGACATTATCCCCACTACCCAGAGGATCTCATTAGCGATGAGGTCGCACTCGACTGGGATAAAGGGGTATTGCATCGCCACGCTGGAAGTACAGGGCGTGACGGTCACCCACTTTAAATTATTCGTCCTTCCCCAATTGTGCGCCCCAGTGTTGCTGGGATTAGACTTCCAGTGTCAGTTCCAAACGGTGTCCCTACACTTTGGGGGACCCCACGCCCCCCTCTCGGTCTGCCATCGCCATCGCCCCACTCCCGAAGCACCCGAGCAACCCGCCCCCGTGCCCCGGGGCCAATCCTGCGGCCTTTCCACACTCCGGATTGCCCCGCCAGCACTCTTCGCAAACCTCACCCCTGGCTGGAAGCCTGTGGCCACCAAAAGTCGGCAATATAGTTACGAAAACAGGCAATTCATTAGGAGTGAGGTGCGTAGATTGCTGGATGAGGGCATCATCGAACCCAGTTCAAGCCCCTGGAGAGCCCAGGTGGTGGTTGTCAAGAATGGGGAAAAACTACGGATGGTGGTCGACTACAGCCAGACCATTAACCGCTTCACACTCCTGGATGCGTACCCCCTGCCACGCATCACGGATGTGGTGAACCAGATCGCCCAGTACCGCATTTTCTCCACTATTGACCTACGTTCGGCCTACCACCAGCTCCCGATCCGCTGCGAGGACCGACCATTCACGGCCTTTGAAGCGAATGGGCGGCTATATCAATTTCTCAGGGTACCATTCGGGGTCACAAATGGTGTCGCGGTCTTCCAGCGGGAAATGGACAGGATGGTGGACCAGAACGGGCTAACCGCTACCTTCCCGTATCTGGACAATATCACCATCTGCGGCCACGACATGCAGGACCATGACGCCAACCTAGACAAATTTCTTCAAACTGCCCGTCAGCTAAACCTGACTTACAATTTGGACAAGTGTGTTTTCCGGACCACACGACTCGCTATTCTAGGTTGTGTGGTGGAAAACGGGATAGTCATGCCAGATCCTGACCGCATGCGTCCCTTAATGGACTTACCCCCCCCACATACCCAGAAAGCTCTCAAACGCTGCCTGGGCCTTTTCTCTTATTACGCACAATGGGTTCCAAACTACGCCGACAAGGCACGTCCTCTTATCAAGACCACCTCTTTTCCCCTCTCGACCGAAGCCACAGCGGCTTTCGATCGAATCAAATCTGACATCGCTGCTGCGACGCTGCACGCGATCGATGAGTCTGTCCCGTTTCAAGTCGAGAGCGATGCATCCGACTTCGCCCTGGCAGCCACCTTGAACCAGGCCGGTCGGCCTGTAGCCTTCTTCTCCAGAACCCTTCAGGGTCCGGAGAGTAGACACTCCTCGATCGAGAAGGAGGCCCAGGCCATAGTTGAAGCGGTACGTCGTTGGAGACATTACCTCGCTGGGAGGCGCTTTACACTGTTGACTGATCAACGCGCGGTCTCCTTCATGTTCAGCAACACCCAGCGTGGTAAGATAAAAAACGACAAAATCGCCAGATGGAGAATCGAACTCTCCACCTTTAACTATGACATCCTGTACCGGCCTGGTAAGCTCAACGACCCGCCTGACGCGCTCTCCAGGGGGACGTGCGCCAGCATACAGATGGACAGACTACGGAAACTCCATGAGGCGCTCTGTCATCCAGGGGTCACTAGGTTTGCTCACTTTGTCAAGGCGCGCAACTTACCCTACACAATTGAGGAGATCCGCTCCATGACCCGAGCCTGTTCGGTGTGCGCCGAATGCAAGCCCCACTTCTTCCGTCCGGATAACTCCCACGTCATCAAAGCCACCCGCCCCTTCGAGCGTCTTAGCGTAGACTTTAAGGGACCCCTACCGTCGACCAACCGTAATACCTACATCCTTACGGCCATCGACGAATACTCCCGCTTCCCATTCGCTGTGGCCTGCCCAGACACCACTGCCACCTCAGTGATACAGGCCCTTCACAGTATTTTCACCATCTTCGGGTACCCCAATTCCATCCACAGTGATAGGGGGTCCTCATTCATGAGTTCAGAGCTGCAACAGTACCTTCTGGAGTGTGGCATTGCTTCAAGCAGGACCACGAGCTATAACCCACGCGGTAATGGCCAGGTCGAGAGGGAGAATGCCACCATATGGAGAGCGGTTACACTGGCTCTCCGGTCTAAAGGTCTCCCCACCTCTCACTAGTGCCTTACACTCCATCCGCTCCCTCCTATGTACTGCAACAAATGCCACCCCCCACGAAAGGATGTTCCTTTTCCCGAGGAAATCCGAATCGGGAACCACTGTACCGGCATGGCTCACCGTCCCTGGCCCCGTCCTTTTGCGACGCCACGTCCGGCACTCAAAGAATGACCCCTTGGTCGACCGAGTGACTCTACTCCACGCGAACCCACATTACGCATACGTGGAGTTCCCAGACGGGCGGGAGGACACTGTTTCGGTGCGGGACCTAGCTCAGGACGCGGTAGACCCAGCAAACCCCCCAACTCCTTATGCTCCAGGCCCCGTGCCGCAACAGAAGGACCAACAGCACCCCAATGACTCGGGCCACCCTGCCGACAAAACGACTGGGGAATTGAGCGACGGAGCAGTCGCACCCGATGAGCCCGCTGGTGACACCACTCCAGCGACCCCAATCCCGGCACCACGGCGGTCACGCCGGATGGTCAGACCCCCTGACCGCTACAGTCCTTGACCTACCCCTTCCTTTTCATTCTCTCCCTCGTTTTTGTTTTTTTTTTTCCCCGGGTCAATTCTCCAAGAAGGGGTGAATGTGATAGTACAGATCTATCACCAATGTACATAGTGTATATAGTTACTGTATCTAGACTGTGCTTACAGCGATTGGCTGAGAGCTAAGCCACACCTATTGTTTGGGCCTTAAAGGGTTGTGTCCCTAGCCAGGTCGGATCATTCCGGACTGGTCGGCCACCTGTGAAGAGCTCCGGTCTTTTGCTAATAAAAGCCTTGGTTTGGATCAACAAGTCTTTGGTTCTTTCGACGAGCTCTACACTGGGTGACAAGAACTGCACACTGCAACCCAAGTGTAGCTTCACCACTGAACGGTACTGGTGCATCATAATGTACCAACCTTTGGTCTGAATACCTTGCACAAATGTGGTGCAAAATGCCTTTTTCACTACCCTGTCCACCCAAGTTGCCATTTTCAGGGAACTATGCGCCCGTACTTAAAATATCTCTCGCTTCTCCAACACACTCCAGGGTTCTATCATTTACTCTCAAAATTCTGCCCTGGATTGATTTAACAGAACAGAACCTCACACTTGTTTGAATTAAATTTGATTTTTCATTCCTTGGCCCAACTGATTTAGATCCTGTTGCAAACTTAGATATCCTTCCTCAGTATCCACTTCACCACCAATTTTTGTGTCATCTGCAAATTTATCGAGTATGTAAACTACTGTCCTTCAAATTGTTAATGTAGATAAGAAATGATTGGAGACCTAGCATTGATCACTGCGGCACAGAGTCCTGTCATCTGAGAAGCAACCCTCAAGTGCTATACTACGACTCTTTCCACCAAGCTAGTTTTCAATCCAGTTGGCCATCTCACCTCAGATCCCTTGACTTTCTGGACTGGCCTACCATCAGGATCTTGTCAAAGTCTTTGATGAAGTCCATATAGTCTATGCTCTGGCCTCTTCAATCCTTTTAGCTACCTCTTGAAAAATTGCATTAGATTCATGAGCCACCATTTCCCACATACGAAGCCATGCTGACCATCTCCAATTGTTCCCTGCCTATCTAAATGCTGGTAGATCCTGTCCACTCCAGCAACTTTCCCACTACTGATGAAGGGTCCACCAACCTGTAGTTTCTAGCTTCCCTTGCTGTCTTTTTTGAATGACAGTACATCGTTAGCCAACTTCCAGTCGTCCTAAACTTTACTTGTGGCCAAAGATGATGCAAGCATCTCAGAAAATCCTCTGCAATTTCTTTTCTAGCTTCCCACAAGTTGCGAAGATGCACTTGGTCAGGGCTTTGGGATTTACCCATCTTAATTTACTCAAAGGCAGCCAACAACTCTGCCCTGGTAATTCGTTTATCATCCAAGACATTGGAACTCATGACGATGCTGATCTTTAAGAGAATCAATTCTCTATCTAATCACTTAATATACTTGTAGAATATCTTGCTATATTCCTTTGCCCTACTGCTTGTTCCATCTCACTTCCCTTTGGTATATTCCTGATTTCTCTCTAAGGGTTCAACTTGAAAGAAAAAGATCAGCTCTGTGATTATTTATTGATTTCCATTAATTCGTGCCCACCTCTCAACATCCCACAAACTATGAGGCACCTTTGGTGCATTTTTACCACACCTTTAAAACACAGTGATTTAAATTTTCATGCATGCACAGAGCTCTTAATAAATAAATAAAGAATTGAAGACAGATACAAAGAGGTTGAACTCAAGGAGGTTGAAATTTATCCTCAGCTCCCTTCACTAAATGTTTTCCCTCTCCTTCTAAAACTTTCATTCATAATCCGTAAATGGTTATATGGTTAATATAGTGCAATTTCCGAAATCATCACCAGATCAAGCATTTGGTAGATGTGACCAAGAATGAAAATCTGCTTCATGATGCTCAAGGGTGGATGGTGGGAAACATATGCAACTCTTTTCAAAAGCCCACATGTAATATGTTTTGCAAACTGAACAGATTTATTGCTTTTGGCTTTTAAATACAAATTGCTTTGATTAAATGAAGCTCCATAAAAATTCATGTCTGCCGCATTGTAATGCAAGGTCCATCAGGACAAACTCGTGTGATGATTCTTTTATGCCCTCGTAGATTCTTGGATCATTATCTGAAGGCAAAGCTATGCTATATTCTGAACAACAACAAAAGAGCAATGCCAGAAATATCTTGTTAATCAGCACTGATGCAATGTTTTTATATTTTAATGATGGTTCTGTTTCAGTTTTTATTACCATCTTGGGTCTGGATTTTACTTGAGGCAACAATTAATAGATGGTTAAATCTATTTCAGCCTCTCTTCACAGTTTTTCATTTCAAATAGTGAGTGCCATGCTACATCATTTGAATGTTCATCTGTGACTGATGAGGAGGAGCTCACCATCTTTGTGACAATGGCTGGTGGCAAGATGGGATAAAAATCTGGATGAGGACCAGATTATTTGCTGACAGTTCAGTTGTGTGGAGAAACAATTAAATCCTAAGAAATACTCTATTTCAGCCAGCAAAAAAAAACTTACCCAGAAATGAAAATTCCAATACAAACTGCTTGGCAAACCCAGGAATGGCTTCTCATTGAAATTGCGTGACGCTTCCCCCTATCCAGATGAATGTTAAACTGCATTTGTACTGGTCAACTTCAGTGAAATTAGACACAAGAACAAACAATTTTTTTTTTTAAAAGGTCATCTAACCTATTGAACCTGTTCTGTTATCCACTGGGATCATGGCTAATCTAACTCCACTTGCTTGCCTGATCTCCATTACGCTAAATTCCCCTATTATTATAAAAAAACATTAAAATTCTGTATATTCAATGAGACAGCATCTACTTATTCCTTTGGCAGAGAATTTCACAGTTTCACCATCTCGATGGGAGAAGTTGTTTCTCCTTAATTCTGTCTTGCATCAACTCAAGTGAATCTTCGGGCTATTGTCCCTGTGCTCTTATCTCACCTGCCAGTGGAAACAACCTCCCTTCTTCTATCTTATCTCTTTCTTTCATAATGATATGCTTCTATAAGATCTCCCTCTTCTTTTAAACTCTCATAAGCATTTTCCCAGATTATTCAATCGCTCCTCATAAGATAACTCCTTTATTTCCAGAAATCAGCCTGGTGAACCTCCTCTGTTTCGCATCTAGACAGTTCCATCAGCTACAGAAGATAAAAGACAAAGTATCATTTTGAGGGTAGAACCAGCTCCAGAGTTGGAATATTTTAGTTTTTAGATTTTATTTTAGTTCCATTTGGTTTCGTTGCAATTTGGCACTTCTCAAGAGAGGCTGAAAATAGTTATTATGATTTCCCAATCAACAGAATTCAAAAGTGCCTTTGCTTTTTGGGTAGAAAATCAGCTTCTCCCACAAATTTCAATTTTCCCGTTCATTATCAAGATCATCTCGGTTGAACCAGGACATCATCTTCAGCTTTTGCTCACAGTACTCCAGGGGACATAAATCAATCATTTGGGAGGTTGATATTTAGCTTCAGTTAGCATGCTACCTCCTTAGACATGCTTGCTTTGAGTCTTGCTTTTCTTAAGTCATTGGATATCTTTGGCAGGGTGTTTAAACCATTGGTGAGAGCATTTAACTGTACTAAAGATGCACCTTTTCTCTCCCCGCGCGCCCCCTCCCCCATCTCTTTCTTCTGATATTACAAGAATCTTTAAGCCAACAGAAGACATTTATTTTGTGTTACATTTATAATATACAACACTTCTAATGTAATGTTCGGCTGTGAGCCCTTGTCCTGTGCCAATACATGTCTGAAACAGGTACATAAACTGTAAGGAGGTTGTAAGAAAGGGAACAAGTAATAACTAAGAGAGATTTACCATTGACATTACCAAGCAAGATGGTATGTTTGGTATTTCACATTACAATAGTGACTATACTTTAGAAGTACTTCATTAGCTGTAAAGCTCTCTCAGATGTCCTGATATGATGAAAGACATTAAACAGATGCAAGTCCTTTTCACATCAGGGTTCGATGAATTACTCAATCTTAAACACAACTCCCACAATCAGTGCTGTTTTACTCAGAAGTGGAAAGAAAGCAGAATCACTTGAGCTGTGGCAAATGGAACCAAAAGATAGTCCAAATTATTCTATCAATTTTGAAAGCTGAACATGAAATAGACAGGAGTAAAATGGTGTGGAATTTAAACAAAAATCCTCTGTGTCTTCAAAGGGCTGTCATTACCAAAATAAAGAATTTGCCACAAATGAGCATTGTGCATCATATGACTAGCTAAATTTATCAGTTACATAACAAGGGTCCTTTTTTTTTTAGCTCCAGTTACTTTCCACTCAATGCAAAACTTGCACTGTAAACATTACATGGCTGTGTAGAATTCCTTTGATTTATTTAACCCAAAACACTATTGGCTAACCGAATTTGGTGATACAAACATAACGACAGACTGGCCACCTCAGTTAGGAGTTTCTCCAAATCAAGGTTTATTTATTCATAAATAGGAAATATGAGTTAATACATGCTTTAAACCTCAAGCACAATCTTGACATGGATTAACTAAAATAATGATTTGCATTTAGAAAGTGCTATCTACATCTAATACTGCAAAGTAATTTACCCAGAACACAAATATTAGCAGCAAGCAGTGCAGATTGACAAGAGAGGCTGTAAAGGATGGCTGACAACTGCTATAGATTTTGATGACAAACTACTGCTGCATCCAAGTGTTTTAACTGCATCGTTTTCTGTCTCTCTGACAATAAAGAAACAAATTATAATTTACTCTAAAATTCCAATATACTCTAAACTATTCATACTTGTTATCTATTTTAAAAAATCTGCTGGTGGATCTCTCCAGCCATGGTTTGGGTGTCCATGTATACCTGCACAGAAAAATAAGAGAGGTTCAAATAGTTTGATAAGCCGCTGTTGCATCAAAAATGGGGCACATCCTTATGTAGTAATGTTTCTGCCTCTTACAGGGCTTGTCAAGTACAACATGATGGGCGGCACAGTTAGTGTCATGGTTAGTGCGATGCTGTTATAGCGCCAGCGACTGGGGTTCAAATCCAGCGCAGTCTGTAAAGAGTTTGTACATTCTCCCCATGTCTGAGTGCCTTTCTTCTGGGTGCTCCAGTTTCCTCCCTCCTTCAAAACGTGCCAGGGTGGTAGGTGAATTGGATGTAATTGGCCAGCATGTGTTCATGGTATGAAAGGGCCTGCTACTGTGCTGTCCCTCTAAATTTAAAAAAAAAATCTTTTTTTTTTGGAGCATGGCATTGATGGCAAGACCAGCATTTATCTTCTATCCCCAAAAGTTGCATGAATTGTTATTCCCAAAAATTTGATTCATTTGTCTAATTAGAAAGCTTGCTTGTTGCTAAAGCAATCTTATGATCAAAAATATTGGGGGTACTTAACTGAGAGGGAACAGCAGTATTCTTGGAGAAAACCTTTTTGGCCATAGGAGATTTCTATACTCTCCACTGTATTTCTTTACGCACTTTAGGTTTTCATTAGCCATTAATTAATCATTAAGGATTTGGTCAGTATTTGCTGCCAATGGTGAACTGTCCACAGCCAGCACTGAGAAGCATGTGGACCTTACACCAGCATTGGATCAATTATGTCACATCCATGAGAAGCCTGATTTAAGCAGCAGGGACATGCAGTGGCAGGGTCTTGAGTGACACAATTTCATCAATAGGATTGGGAACAAATATGGTTCATGATAAGGGCTATGAAAGATTAGCCACCCAAGCTACAGCTCAGGACTGTGCCCTAAAGGTCCCCTGTCAAGGTGCAGACACCACATGATGAAAAATGAAAGGAAGCCAGATAGAGAAGGAGATATTTAGAATTATCTTCACAATTACATGGTTCCATCAATTATTGTTCAGTAGATCATTCACATGGGTCACTGAACATTAATTTGGAAGCCTATATTTCCCACTGGGGTGACATCAAGGATCTAACAATGATTCATTCTCTGTATTCTCTGAATATATCTCCAACATTGTATGTCAGGAAACTAACTGATTGCTGTGGAAGATGAATTGTCAAGATTACCTGAAAAAAACAGGTCAAAAAAGGTCAAATACATCAAGTAATAATGGTTGATTTTCCCAACACAGCTAAAATGATACTGAGCTTAACGTACAAGGATCCAGTACTAAGATAGGCACATGAATTTACCTTCATTGATCGGATTAACCTAGATATAGGCTTGAATGAGAAAATAAAGACTTTCCAACAAAGATATTGTGAGTTGTCCAAAAATAATGGCTACATCCAATGTTTGACCTGCTGAACTTCTCCAGCATTGTGTTTTTACATCCAGTGGGTTTAATTGCAAAGTAGACGTACATCACACAGAACATCAAATAGACTGGTCACACCTTCTCGTGCTCTCTGTATTTTCTGTACTCTTTGCATGTAACTTCACAAAGAACCCACACAACTACACACAAGGAACTAAAGTTAAATGAAAAGTATTTATAGGCAACGAGGCAAAGAAATCTATGAGAACTGAAGATTAGTGCTGAAAAATTGATTTTGTAAGCAGAAAAGGCAAAGATCAAGGGAAAACAATGTCTAAAAATAACACACATCATTTAAATCAGACCAACATACAATAAATCATGCCCACATTTTTGGTAACATATGACTTTCAGAACAGGAGGAAAGTATTAAATTATTGACAATGACTTTATTAGTAGACCAATTCAAAAATCTTGTGATTTTTTTTGAGACATGAATGGTTTGTTGTGCAACAGTTTTCATTCCATTTGATCCTATTGGCTCAAATTTATTAAAATTTATGGATTATTTTTGCTTCCAATCTCGCACAAACTCACGAGGAAAGTAACCCACATGGAATACTAAATGGAGTTTGGACGAAGGATAAAATAAATGACATGGCAACGGTAGCATTTTAAAATAATAACTTTGTTCCTTATCACCTCAACGTTCCTTCAGCAGGGAACCAGCTTCAAATGGGAAATACCAACCTTCACACAAACCTCTGTATAACTATTAATCAATATCAGCATTCAAATTCTGCCTCCTTTTGCTGTTTGCTTCTAAAAGATGGTATCAATGGATAGAAAAATGCATGCGTGCCTTCCTGATTCAAAGTGAGTGCAGCACTCTTACCCCAGTCAGAAGTTAAGGTTTCTACTATCTCTCCAGTAACCTAAATACCAAAGGCAGTTCTTTTTACATTGTATGTTAATGATTTGGAGAATAAATAGCTTTGTGGTTAAGTTTGCAGATGACACAAAGGCAGGTGGAGGGGGAGGCAGCGATGAGGAAACTGAGAGGCTGCAGAGAGACCAAAAGATTACAAGAAGTGGCAAAAAAAATACAATGTTGGAAAGTCTATGGTCATGCACTTTGGTAGAAGGGATAAAAGGGCAGAGTATTATTTGGATGGGGAGAAATTTCAAAATTTGGAGGTACAAAGGGACTTGGTAGTCATCGTGCAAGATACCCTTGAGGTTGAGTTGGTAGTGAAGAAGGTGAAAGCAATGTTGGCCCTCATATCTAAGAGTAGGAATGTGGCATTGAGGCCCTAGAAGGCACTGGTGATGCTTCACTTGAAGGACAGGATACAGCTTTGGGCTGCTTATTTAAGAAAGTATGTTCTGGTACCAGAGAGCTTTCAGAGAAAAATCACAAGATTAATTCCTGGAATGAATAGATTAGTATATGAGAAATGTTTGACAGCTCTTGGACTGAACTCTTTGGAGTTCAGAGGAATGAGGGGGTAATCACATACCAGCATTTCAAATGTTGAAAGGCCTGGACAGGGTAGATGTGGCAAAGTTATTTCCCATGTTAGGGGAGTCTAGGACAAGAGGGGAGAATTTCAGGATTAAAGGACAGCAATTTTTAAAAAAAATGATATGAAGGAATTTAGCCAGAGAGTGGTCAACCTCTGGAATTTGCAGCTATGGAGGCCCACTTGTTTGGTGTATTTAAGTCAGGGATCTGAAAGGTCACGGTATCAAAAGTTATGGGAAGAAGATAGGGGGGTGGGGCTGAGTAGAAGAATGGATCAGATCATGATGGAATGGCAGAGTGGACTCATTGGGCCAATTGGCATACTTCTGCTCCTGTATGTTATGGTCTTATCAACTTCAGTGTGGTTAAATATGTTGCCTTCCTGATGAAGTTCAAGTACATATACCATCTTCTCTCATTGATGGGCAATAAAAAAAAATCACAATACTGGTTTTGATCCTGATTAGGGCTGATGGGGTAGATATGGAGAAAATGTTTACTCTTGTGGGAAGCTTGAAATCCAGGAGTCACTTTTGAAAATGAAGGGCTTCTCATATGCAATAGAGTGGAGATTTTTTTTTCTTTCAGAGGTTCAAACATGTATGGATCTTTCTTTCTCAAAGTGCAGTGGAAACAGAGGTTTTGGGTATTTTTAAAGCTGAGGTAATTATTATTAACATACAAAAGAATGAAAGGTTACCAGAAGTAAAGTTAATAGGAAATTATCGTGGCAATCAAATCGGCCATCATCGAATTGAATGGCAGAGTTGGATGGACAAGACTTGTTCTGAATTTGTGAATTTGTATCTTCCTTTGAAGAAGAGTTGGGACATTATTCAGAAGTCCTGAACAATATTCATGATTCAACTAAAAGTTATGTAAAAATCAGATGATTGGTCACTGCTGTACACCATATTGTGAGAATTTGCTGTGTGATGCCTGCTCGATTTCTTTTATTGCAACAGGGTCAGGACCATTTCATTGTTTGTGGTGTACAGCACTATATGATGTTCTGAACTCATGAGAAAAGAACTGACAAAAAAGAATGGAGATGCGTTCTGCAAATTCCACACTTAAATTACCAGCAACTTCATCAATTAAAAAGTACGACAATAAATGGGCAGGAGGAGGACAGTGTGAACTTTTAAACACCGGGCTCCTTAATCAGTTGTTGAAATAAAGATAGGAAAAACTATGGGAATTGCAGCCAATGCCAAAGGCAATTAATGCATGGAAAAAAAACACATAAGCAGTACCACCAAAATAACATCAAGCCAATATTGTGTTTGCAGTCATGTACATTATGAAAAGAGGACTATCAAAACTGTAATTAAAAATACTTGTAAAGAGTTGGAATGTAACATTATTGTAAAAATCTCAGGATATTGTATCCAGAAAATAAATCAAATGTTTAAGTGTAACTAACAATGAAGACTGATGCTGGGAAACAAGAGGTTCTTATTAACACAATTACAAAGATTTGTGACCATTCTTGCAGGGAACTGACAATACCCTTGCTTATGGGAATTGTAATGGAGGCGGGAAAAGATCCTTCATGAATATCAGATCTTCTTCATTGAATATTGTTTAATTTTAAAGGAGTCTTATGACAGGATGCATTGATATGTAAAAATCCAGATTTTCTTTTGAGTTAACTAGTTGTTGTCCATATTTTAAAAAGAAGATGGTATTTCTCAATGGTCCAATGTTTTCTGAATCCTAACAACGTGACCACCAGTGTAAGGTCCAGCAAGGGTAAACACGACCTCCAATACTTTCACTGCACTTCAGCAATCATCTTATAAGATGGACACATCTACAACTCTCAAGACACCAGAGGACCCAAAGGCTAGTGATACATAAGAAGACGGAAAAGCAGGATGGAGCAAAAGTCCAGACATGTTCAACTCCTTTCCAATGTATCAATTTTTTTTCTATTTTTCTTTAGATTTCTTGCTGAAACAGAATAAATGTCATATTGTTAAGCATATACTTAATGGTGTCTCTGGTGATACTGACAACTTATTGATTGGGTTTTGTGTAAGGCACGGCCTTTTGCTCATAGTTGAGATTGCTTGAGCCAGATTCTGCTGTGACCAGAAACCAGTACCTCACACAAAGCCTAATCAATAATTTGCAATATAACTAGACACCAATCTCAATCTTCCACTTGCCTCCCATGAAGTTCCTAACCATCCCTTCTTCCCCACCCCCCACCCCCCAATTCTTCTGCTAATACCTGCACCAGAGAAAATTTCCAATGGCCAATTAACATACCAACCAGTCTGTAAAAAGAAACTGGAGCACCAAGGAAAACTCAATCAAAGGGAGAGCATGCAAAGTCTGTGTGGCTGAGGGGGCTGCGGAAGTGAACCTACGGACATTTGGTGACTTTGTGGGAGGAGGGGCTCTCATTTGCTCTCTCTCTCTCTCTCTCTCTCTCTCTCTCTAACTGTAAGTCTGACCGTAAGACTGTAAGAGGGGCTTAAGTGATTCCTGTCAGGGTGGAGAATCAGGCAAAAAGAAATTTCGTGTGATATGACTCTGTTTTATTACTATGTTAATAATTTGAATCTTTAATCTTGTATCTTGAATTCTGGCTGGTTGGTACAGAGGTGCCAATGCTCAGGACCAAAAAAAACCCAGAGGCTTGTTGACTTGGCCGGTGACATCACCAGCACTAGACTTCATTCCATTGAGGACATCTGCAAGAAACAGTGTTTTAAGAAAGCAGCGTCTATCCTCAAGGACACCTATCACCCAGGCCATGCTCTCTTTACTCTGCTACCGACAGGAAAAAAGTTTCAGAAGACTGAAGACGAACACTCAGCATCACAAGAACAGCTTCTTCCCCTCTGACATTAGATTCCTGAATGAACAATGAACCATAGACCCTACCTTACTTGGACATTTTCTTGCACTTCATAAAATTTATTTTGTAAAATGGTTTCTATAAATGTTTGCACTATGACAAAACAATGAAGTTTGTGACATGTTCATGACAATAAATTCTGATTCTGTATTATTTCCCAAGGATATGTGTGGTCATTAATGTTAAATGCAACCAACATGCACTGAAAGAGGATGAAACCCAAGTTCCAGGCAAATATGCTGCTTTTTTTCCCCTTAAATTTGCATTTTGAGTTCACTGTGTCACAGAGATATGTAATTGATTTAACTTAGGGAACATTGTCTTATCTGCAGTGAAATCAATTTTAAAACCATTTTCACTCCTCATATCCCTTGCTTCTTAACTTCCTTAAGTACCTTTAAACCACATTTCACTATTCAGAAGCAAAGATCTAGGCATGCACTCGTCGGCTCAAAACCATTGCTAGGTAATTTTAACTGCCTGACTCTAAAATCTTTAAGCTGCTGTGAACAGAATCAACATATTTGTAGGCAACACCTTTCCATTTGCACGGCACTAAGACAGATTGAGGGATGCTGGACCTAAGCCAAAAGCATACTGCTAAGTGCTTCTGTGTATACTGTGCAACAATTTCAATTGATGGAGGAGAATAGGGAATTTTGCAGTATCGCCATGTGCAGGCCAGATAGCTTGTATAGTTTTCTTGTGAATACATTCTCATTAAAAGTATAATTGAAAGCAAGTTATTGTTCCCCAAACATTAAAGAGAACAGATAGCCAGGCTTATTATTCTTTACAACACAGATCCCAATGGGCTTTTTAACCAAGCAGGTGCTGATTGTCCAGGTATCAACATTTTTTCCCCCTCTATTGTAAGATTTGTGAATATTTCTAATACTGTGAACCACGTGAGTGAAACAAGAGAACAGTCTTGATATCAATAAATATTTGCCACACATGCCTTCAACATTTTTTCCCCCTCTATTGTAAGATTTGTGAATATTTCTAATACTGTGAACCACGTGAGTGAAACAAGAGAACAGTCTTGATATCAATAAATATTTGCCACACATGCCTTGAAAGTCTACTTGTGCTAAGAAATTCCTTAAATGCATCTTTTGCAAGATTAAGGTGCTTAAATTACCTCATTTATGCTCCTTTGTGCACCACAACAGCAGGAAATTTCACGAGCCCTCATGAACCAGCTGAAACTAACTCTGGCCAAATGATGTAAATATTCCTTTAAGGGGAAGCAATCAATAATTCAGTAACTCTGTTTAGAGAATTGAAAAGACCATAACAGGAAGATGGGCTCGCTTTATTGTCAAAAATGTTCAAGTCGTCAAGTCAAGTTTATTGTCATCTGATTGCACAAGCAGAACCGGATGAAACAGCTCTCTCAGGTCCTCAGTGCAAGGCACACAGACACACAAACAGTCATTACACACATACAAACAAACAATACATACGCAAGGCAAGTATTCATATAGACATAAATAAATAAATATTGTTTTGTGGATGGTTCGTGTGAGGACTTCCTTTGGTTGTTCGGCATTTTCACTGCTCCTGGGAAGTAGCTCTTCCTCAGCCTGGTGGTTCTGATACTCAGAATCAGAATTAGATTTTATTGTCATGAACAAGTCATGAAATTCGCTGTTTTGCGGCAGCGTCACCGTGCAAACATTTATATTATAACCGTCTTACAACATTACTATAAATGAAAAAGAAATGTAACACTGCACGGAAAGTAAGGCAGTGTTTTGGTTAATTGATTACTCAGGAATCTGATAGCAGCAGGGAAGGAGCTGTTCTTGTGTCATTGAGTGCTCCTGTACCTTTTTCCCGATGGTAGCAGAGTGAAGGGGGCATGGCCTGGGTGGTGAGGGTCTTTGAGGATAGAGGCTCCTTTTTAAAGACACTTCTTCATGTAGATGTCCTCGACGGATTGAAGTCTTTTGCCCGTGATGTCGCAGGCTGAGTTAACATCCCCCTGGAGTTCATTCCTGTTCTGAGAGTTGGCACCTCCATGCCAGGCAGTAATACAACCAGCCAGAATGCTCTCCACGGTACACTTGTATAAATTTATGAGAGTTTTCGGTGACATACCAAATCTCTTCAGACACTGCACATAGTATAGCCACTGGCAAGCTATATCCTTTGCAAGGGCCATTAAAATGATAAAGATCTTTTTTTCAAGTTCACTCTCTCACTATTGGATTTGCAGCAACAGTATCTAAATGCTAGTCCATGACAGTTTATGGTCTGGTGTGGCCTCCAGGGTGCCGCTTTTCAGGGAAAGAGCAAGGGTAAGGCGAATGAGACACTGAATCTGATGCCATTCACTGGAAAGATACAAAGGTTTACTGCTCATTATAATTCCTGGTCTAAATGGTGGAAAGGTCTCACTGCATTTAGCCACATACTGCCTCTACCTGAGCCCACACTTGTTTGATCAGGGGGATTTGAGGACTCCTGATACTTGTTGAGAAATGAATGAAATGCAAAAGTCTGCAGACACTGAGACTGAAGTAAGAACATAATGTTGGAGAAACTTAGCAGGTCAGTGTACTTTTTTTTAACAAAGCTAAAGATACAGAACCAATGTTCTGGGCTTGAGCCCTTCATCAAGATGTGAACATTCAGGTACCTGCCTGTGTTCTGCTCATATCTTGATGAAGGGTTCATGCCCGAAATGTTGATTCTGTATCTTTATCTTTGCTATATTAATCGCACTATTTGACCTGCTGATTTTCTCTGGCGTTGTGTTTTTACTTGTTGAGAAATGTCTGCTGCTGCCTCTCGTGTATGATCCCTCCTTTTCCTCATGATGTGCAACAAACAAGGCTACCTTTCCATATTTTCCAGGCTGTGGAGCATGCATCTGAGAATGACAAAGTGAAGGTGTACTCAGGGGCTCTATCTGTACAGGCTTGGAAATGAATGAAGCCCAGAAGTCTGTAGACGCTGTGATTGCAGTAAAAACACACCAAAATCCTAGAGGAACTCAGGCGGTCTTCCAACATCCATAAAAGGCAAAAGTCTATTGCTGGCATTTTGGGCCTGAGGCCTTCTTCAAGGAATAAGCAGAATGAGCCAGAAGCAGGAAATCTCCGAATTTGGACAATGTTGGTTCTTTTCCCCACACTGCACACCAATGGGATATCTGAAAAGAGGCTTGGAAGTGAATCAGGTTTTGAGGATCCCAGTGGCAGTGTCAAGTTTAATTCCAAAGCAATCTAAACATTCAATAACAACACAACTGCTGCTGGTCAAATAATTGGTAACAATGAGTCAGAATATCGGATGAAATCAAGAAGCTGCTTGGGTGGTGCCAGAACAACAATCTTGCTTACAACAACACCAAGTCCAAGGAACTTTTGGTGGACTTTGGGAAGGGAAGGTTGAGGAACCACATACCTGTCTTCATTGGTGGGATGGTAGTGGAGAAGGTTAAAAGTTTTTATGAGTCCACATATTGGAGGATCTAATAGCCTGAATATTCATGAGATTGTCTGATGGCACAAAGATAGGTGGGCTTGCCAGTTGCAAATATGACACATAGAATCTGTAAAAGGATATAAAGTGTCCTAGAAATTGGGCAATAAATTAGTGAATTGGATGTAACTGGGGGAACTGTGAGATTTTCCACTTCAAATCAAGTTTCTTGTCCTCTGATTGCACAGGTACAACCTGACGAAACAATGTTCTCTGGTCCTCGGTGCAAAGAAAAAACAGACATGCAACCATGCATAGCACACACACACACACACACACACACACACACACACACACACACACACACACACACACACACACACACACACACACACACACACACACACACACACACACACAACATTAGCCATGCGGGACAAGTATTTCATTTATACAAATGAACAAATATTTTTCAAGAATATGAGTTTCTCGGATGGTTTGTGTGAGCAGTTCCTTTAGTTGTTCAGCATTCTCACTGCCCATGGAAGAAGCTTCAGAAGAAAGAATGAAAAATATGGTTTATTTAAATGAAGCAAAATGTCAATGCCCAAAGGAATTTAGAAAGGCTGGTATGTGGAACATAAAACTTTAGTAGATAGGTAAAACAAGCAGTTTGGAAAACCAATGAAATATTAGTCTTTGTAGCAAGGAGTATAGGGTACAAATGTAGGAAAGTTCGGTTACAATGTTATTTGATGCTTTTGATCTATGGTGCAAAATGTTATGTTACATTACGTGCAAAGATTGTTCAGTGGACAGATTCCTGGTGTCGAGGAATTGATCTCTGAAGAAAGTTTGAGCAGCTTTCGTCTAGAACATGCAAGATTTTTTCAACATTTTTATTGGATTTTACAGAAACAGTTCATAAGTAAAAGCCATTAATCAAAATGAATATACAGAAAAATAAAGTTATATAAGAAAAAAACCTATCATATATAAACTCAATACTACAACAGTCAAACAGAAAAAAAAGTAACATATGGCTAATTGAAAAAGATTTAAAAATACTATTATACTATACTACAAATATGAACCCCTTCCCTTCTGGTTATCTGGTAAGTACACATAATTTCACTACTGTTAAAAGAAACAACAAACATAAAATAAGATCCAAGTGATCCTATAATTTATGAAAATAATTGATAAAAGGACCCCATAAAATTAGAAAAATTAAATCCGTTACAGTAGAAGAACATCTGGATTTTTTTTTCCAAAGTTAGGTATTCCATCATATCGGATAGACATTGAGTATAAGTAGGAGGGACAGTAACTTTCCATCTCATCAATATTGAATGTCTCGCAATAAGGGAGGCAAACGGGACTACATTGGGATTGAGACATAATTAAATTCAAATCAGTTGTTTTAGTTGATCCAAAAAGGACAATTATAGGATTAGGTTTTAGATTCACATTGAGAACTAAAGATAAGGTATGAAAGATATCTTCCCAAAAAAAGGAAAGAGGAATAGGACCAAAACATGTGTAGCAGTTTTACACCTGTCACATTTTGAGGAAATACTAGTCAATTGAACTTTAGAAAAGTAAGCACGATGTGCTACCTTAAATTGTAAAACCGAATGTCAAACACACAAAGAAGATGAATTTACCAATTTTAAGATAGAATGCCATGTAGTTGAAGATCTTGTTCCCATAATTTTTTAATCTTATCTAGGGAATTATCCCTAGACTTTAATAATAAATCATATTTAGATGATATCAACTTCTTTGATTCAGTTCAAAATCATAGATCACCTCTATTGTATTTATCACAAGGTCTTGAGGAAGTCTCAACACTACGGAGTTCAAAGAACTCTTAATTTGTAGGTATCTAAAGAAATGATGTTTAGGAAGTTTAAATTTGAGATAGCTGATTGAATGAAGCTAAATCATTATCAATAAATAAATCTCGAAAAGATTGCGTACTCAACTAATGGAATTCAGGAAAAGCAGAAACTTGCACAGAAGATGGAAAAAAAAGAATTGTAATATAGGGCTAGCAAGTAAAAATCTATGATATCCAAAAAATTTTCTAAATTGAAACCAAATTCTCAAAGTATGCTTAACAACAAAATTATTAGATAATTTCTAAAAGGGACAGTCAGAAAGCAGGTTGCCAATTTAAGACAGAAGAGAGGAGGTTTGTGACTGTCTGGAATATCCTATCTCAGAGAGCTGAGGAGAAGGGGTCATTGAAAATATTCAAGGCAGAAAAACATTCGAACTACAGAGACCCGAGGGTTCTGAGGAGAGTGGAAAAATGAAAAGTGAGTTGGTGAGCCATAATTCAATTGAATGGTGAAGTAGGCATGAAGGGTTGACTGGGCCTACTGCTGCTCATAGTCTCATATAATTGCTAGTACCTCTCATTCCTGGAACTCTTGCTACACCGACTCTGGGATGATTACATCCTTTCTAGAGTGTGTCAAATTGAATTTTACACTGAATTCCATATAGGTTCAATGCATCTTTGCTGACCTCTATTTCTGAAGTTTAGGATCCCATTTACTCTCTCATCACACCCTTCCAATTTACCCAACTTATGCACTCATACATCTAATTGCCTCTGCTCTTGAACATTCTTTAGAACTGTCAGTTTGCCTCTCCTTGTTCTTTCAGCACATGTATATCACCTTAACATCCTTGACATTGAACTACATTAAGTTGCCAATGAGGAGGGAACTATAGTACCTGACAGTCTGTATTAATACCTAATTCAATTGGTTAGGATAAGGAGGCTGGAAATTGTGGGTGAGGGCCTTTGACACAATGGTTTTTAGTTCTACAAATGGACAAAGTCTGGAATAGCTGAAATCAATCTTGAACTTTTAATCATAAAATACTCATCAAAACTTGCTTACAATATTGAACATTGAAAGTGGTCAGCTGGCCACTTACAAACAGTAGGTTTCAGTCAAAGCTTAAATGTGAGGAGAGTGTGATGGAGCATTTTAACTCTGCCCAGATCTGATTTCTGCTGGTTTAGCAAGGTTAAAACTTGCATTAACAAATGAGATAAAAATAAACTTCCAAAGCAATAATATATACCCAGCAAA
The DNA here is from genome assembly GCF_036971445.1 of Narcine bancroftii. Lineage (NCBI taxonomy): Eukaryota > Metazoa > Chordata > Chondrichthyes > Torpediniformes > Narcinidae > Narcine > Narcine bancroftii. Next base: position 239,646,526 of record NC_091473.1, on the reverse strand, counting down.
GAAATAACATCCAAATACCCAGGTGTGCAATTTTTAAAGATATTATTTCAGTCCTCTTGAGATTTTCCGAAACTAGCACCATTGAAGTCCCCAATCAGCTTCATCATTTCACATTAGTTTACAATTCTTTATTTTTTTTTACATGTATGCTGTGGGAAAAAGTATCTTCCTGAGTACAGTATTTTTTGCACTACCAATAAGTGGTAATTCTGGCTCACCCACAGGAAAAAGAATCTCAGGGTTGTATGTGGTGTCATAGGAACATAGGAAGTAGGAACAGGAGTAGGCCAAAAATGGCCCATCGAGCCTGCTCCCCCATTCAATACGATCATGGCTGATCTAATTTATGACCTAACTCCACCTACCTGCCTTCTCCCCATATCCCCTAATTCCTCTATCATGTAAAAATTTATCTAACCGAATTTTAAATATGTTTAATGAGGCAGCCTCAACCACTTCCCTGGTTAGAGAATTCCATACATTCACTACTCTCTGGGAAAAACTATTTTTCCACATCTCTGTCCTAAATCTACTCCCCCGAATCTTGAGACTGTGTCCTCTCGTTTTAGTTTCCCCGGCCAGCTCAAAAAACCTTCCTACATCTATCCTATCCATACCCTTCAAAATCCTATATGTTTCTATAAGATCTCCTCTCATTCTTCTGAACTCGAGCGAATACAATCCTAGACGATTTAATCTTTCATCATAAGTCAACCCCTTCATCCCAGGGATCAACCTAGTAAACCTCCTCTGGACCGTCTCCAAAGCCAGTATATCCTTCCTCAAATATGGAGACCAGAACTGGACACAGTACTCCAGGTGCGGTCTCACCAGTACCTTATACAGTTCCAACATTACCTCCCTACTCCTGAATTCAATTCCTCTAGCGATGAAGGCCAACATTCCATTTGCCTTCTTAATAACCTGCTGCACCTGCAGAGTCATGTATGTACTCTGACAATAAATCTGAACTTTGATCAAACGTGACAATGCAGGAGCAATAGCATTTTATTGTTGAACTGTCTGATACAAGATCAAAAGATAGCAAACTTATCCTCCAGTTTTGTCGTGCATGTAAAGAAAAGTTAAAATTCCTACCTTGACTAATTTTTCCTGATAATTCCAGTCACCTAAAATTTACCATTCAAGAAGTTGTCTTAAAATGATCAATCGATCATGTCCTCACATGAAAGGAATGCAAAAGACTCATTGACATCACACAGAGAAAGTTGCACCATATTGACACATGCACTTCACATTGAAACATTGCTTCTTGGACTTCAAAAGCCATCCAATGTTCCCAATGAGTAATAAGTGCCAATTGTCTGGAATGATATGTCAGAGTTAAGAAACGTGCCATTTCTTTGCAATAATAGAAAGGTTGAGGAAAAAAAATATTTGCTAATTTTTATTTTTAAAAAAGAATAGTACCTAATCTTTAATTTAGAGTTTTTTTCAGCTTTTGAGATGTGATGATACTTCAATATTCCAATTCCATTACCAAAAGGTGACATTTTCCTGCCTTTCCATACATTTAATATAACCTTAAATGGTACAGGTAACATTTTGAGAAGAGGGTTCTTCTTAGGGTATAAATTTTGCATATCTATTCACAGCTTCACAAATTTTTTCATGCCTGCCTTCAATAAAAGCCAACCAAGACTTTGGTCCTGAATTTGGTTCCTTTGCTCTGAGCTGCAAAACTAAATTATAGTTTTATTCACCTGCTTTGGACAGGACTGTCCTGATGTTAAACTGGTTGTCCCTTGGAGAACGAGTGGATAGTGGCATCACACAGTTCGAATCTGTTCCACTCTGGAAGCAACAAGATCCTTTTCAAATGCACAGTGCCGAATAAAGAGAGCTTCATATATGCATTTCTTGACACCTTTGTGCTGAAGTTGGATTTGTACCATTAAATTTAGTCCTGCCTTACATACCAGCACATTAATGTTAACATCAAGACCATGGTTTCTCTTTTAATAAAAAAAAGGTTATTTCCAGGGAGAGTGCATACATTTTTAATTTCAGGATTTTCCATTTATTTTTAGCCCCCGATGTTCCACTGAAATCAAAGCCCAAGCAAAAAAAACCCCACAATATTAGTCCATGACATTCTCCAAAGTAATGACTCATGCTTTTACCTCTATTCTGCAAGAAAAAAAAACCTCATGGGACTATTTTAAGTGCTTATATGGAAATGTTTAATAAAGCATTTAACAACCATTTAACCATCAGATATTTAAGTGTCTGAGAATTTTTCTGAGTCAGAATTAAAATTCAGTTAAACTTTCTTTTGTTTCATGGTGTGCTAATAATAATTTAGGTAATTTCTGTTCCATTTCTGTTACATCAGACAACAGTAGCCTTATGGCTTAAATAAAACTGGCAATGTTGGGAGAAGAAAAACAGATTAGCATATTGAGAATAGTATATTTTTTTAAAAGACAGCTGATATAGAAGAAATTAATGTATTATACTGACATGTCCAAAGATTTGTTTTGTAGACCTCCTAACTGAACTAAACTTTGTTTGATTGCTTTAAGAATGCATGCTTTATTTCAAATGCCAGCAGTTCACGACTGACTGGCTTTTCTGTAGGGGGCTCTAAAGCACTTCATAAAATGTGAACGCTCAACACCTAGACACAGCCCTCATTAGAAAAAATCTACAGAGTTGACCTGGTCACCCAGGTATCAACTTAAGGGCAGGTCTTTGCAGAAAATTAACACTTCATGTTAGAATATGAAGTCAACGAGAGGATTCAGAGAGCATGAAGGCTGTCAGTGACAGGAGATCATGCCACTTTTCCATTGACTGACTTTTTTGTAGAAATGGTTGTTGTTTTTTTTCTCTCCCTCCCAGGGATCAAATAGCTGTTGACAAATTTCCTATTGCTTTTAGTTCCCGTCTGGTTAGAGTTTAGGTTGGCCTCACAAGATCACTTCTTTCAATGACTGACAGGGTCAAAGGACAAGTGTCTGGTCACATTGCCTCAATCACTTGCACCAGAACATGACGCATTTAAAGAAAAATTTCTGAACTTGTATAGGGTCAAAAGATAAACACTTTATCTCAGAGATTTTGTTTTTTACAATAGGTCATTAATTCAGGATATTCAGTTTCAAGTTTTCAGTCAACACGTCCATGCCGTGAAATGTACGGAAGTGAACTGCCAATTTTTTAATGTTAGAAAATCCTCAGCATCTCTGAGAAATGTTTTGCACAAGCTTTCTTCAGTGTTGCCTCTCATTTTTTTTAAACGAAACAATACATTTTTAAATACATTTTTTCTTTCAATTATATCTTTCCAGTTGACCAAGTAAGAGAACATGAGGACTGAAACAGCATCAAAGAACTCTCATTCTCACTTTAGGCGTTTTACTTAAGAAAAGACTTGCTGGCATTGGAGAGGGTCCAGAGCAAATTTACTAGAATGAAACAGGAATGAAAAAGTTAACATATGTGGAATGATTGTTAGCTCTTGGACCGTACTCGTTGGAGTACAGAAGAATGAGGGGGAACCTCATAGAGGCATATTGAATGTTGAAAGGATTGACCAGAGTAGATGTGGCAAGGATGTTTCCCATGGTGGGGGATTCTCGGACAAGAGGGTATAACTTCTGGATAAAAGGACATCAATCAAAGGGTCACGAGTCTGTGAACTTGTTGCCTCAGTTGGCTGTGGAAGTGAGGTTATTGGGTGCATTTAAGGCAGAGATTGACAGGTATTTGATTAGTCAGGGTATTAAGGGTTACGGGGAGAAAGCTGGGGAGTGGGGTGGACTAGGACGATGGATCAGCTGATGATTAGAATGGTGGTGGAGACCTGATGGGCCAATCGGCCTCATTCTGCTCCAATATCTTGTGATCTTGTTATTTACTGAATGCTAAATGTTGGGCACTAACAGGCCACATGTAAGTTGTAATGACAATCATCTTCTGCTGCAAAGAAGCCAGTATAAGAAATTCACCATCTGTGCTGTGGGGCAGCTTCTCCCTGAAAATTCTTTTTAAAGGGTCAACAGTGCGAAACCACATGATGTTAATTAGCTAGGAATTTGTTTCCAGCAAAACTCACACATTCAGGTGAAACGCTGATGATCAAATTGGCAAGAGGCAAATTTGTTTCAATCAGTGCCTTGTTAGTAGAATTGCCCATAATTCTGTCACCACTTCTCCCAAATGATTTATTAAGAATTGGATACATTTTAATAGATTGCACCTTGATGAAACATTCGCATTCAAAACAATGAGTGTTGTTACACAGAAATTGAAAATTTTTAATAAAGCATTTAACCATCAGATATTTAAGTGTCTGAGAATTTTTATGAGTAGGACCTAAAATCCAGTTAAACTTTCTTTTGTTTCAATATTGTGCAACATCTATACACTCACAAATGTATACACATATACACAAAACTAATGCTGATGTGGACATTACCACTCCATAAATCTTCATCCGCGAAGCCAACCCCACCATAAATCTTCATCCGCGAAGCCAAACCCTCCATAAATCTTCATCCGCGAAGCCAACCCCTCCATAAATCTTCATCCACGAAGCCAACCCCTCCATAAATCTTCATCCGCGAAGCCAACCCCTCCATAAATCTTCATCCGCGAAGCCAAACCCTCCATAAATCTTCATCCGCGAAGCCAACCCCTCCATAAATCTTCATCCGCGAAGCCAACCCCTCCATAAATCTTCATCCGCGAAGCCAACCCCTCCATAAATCTTCATCCGCGAAGCCAACCCCTCCATAAATCTTCATCCGCGAAGCCAACCCCTCCATAAATCTTCATCCGCGAAGCCAACCCCTCCATAAATCTTCATCCGCGAAGCCAAACCCTCCATAAATCTTCATCCGCGAAGCCAACCCCTCCATAAATCTTCATCTGCGAAGCCAACCCCTCCATAAATCTTCATCCGCGAAGCCAAACCCTCCATAAATCTTCATCCGCGAAGCCAAGCCAAAGAAAGAAGAAGAAAAAGAAAGAAGAATATACACAAAACTAATGCTGATGTGGACATTACCCCTCCATAAATCTTCATCCGCGAAGCCAACCCCACCATAAATCTTCATCCGCGAAGCCAAACCCTCCATAAATCTTCATCCACGAAGCCAACCCCTCCATAAATCTTCATCCGCGAAGCCAACACCTCCATAAATCTTCATCCGCAAAGCCAACCCCTCCATAAATCTTCATCCGCGAAGCCAAGCCAAAGAAAGAAGAAGAAAAAGAAAGAAGAATATACACAAAACTAATGCTGATGTGGACATTACCCCTCCATAAATCTTCATCCGCGAAGCCAACCCCACCATAAATCTTCATCCGCGAAGCCAAACCCTCCATAAATCTTCATCCGTGAAGCCAACCCCTCCATCAATCTTCATCCGCGAAGCCAACCCCACCATAAATCTTCATCCGCGAAGCCAAACCCTCCATAAATCTTCATCCGCGAAGCCAACCCCTCCATAAATCTTCATCCGCGAAGCCAACCCCTCCATAAATCTTCATCCGCGAAGCCAACCCCTCCATAAATCTTCATCCGCGAAGCCAAGCCAAAGAAAGAAGAAGAAAAAGAAAGAAGAATATACACAAAACTAATGCTGATGTGGACATTACCCCTCCATAAATCTTCATCCGCGAAGCCAACCCCTCCATAAATCTTCATCCACGAAGCCAACCCCTCCATAAATCTTCATCCGCGAAGCCAACCCCTCCATAAATCTTCATCCGCGAAGCCAACCCTTCCATAAATATTCATCTGCGAAGCCAACCCCTCCATAAATCTTCATCCGCGAAGCCAACCCCTCTATAAATCTTCATCCGCGAAGCCAACCCCTCCATAAATCTTCATGGGCGAAGCCAACCCCTCCATAAATCTTCATCCGCGAAGCCAACCCCTCCATAAATCTTCATCCGCGAAGCCAACCCCTCCATAAATCTTCAT